>NC_056042.1:32790610-32917423 GCF_004379255.2 Salvia splendens | reverse complement strand
TCAAATATGTTGAAGCTGGAGATTCTACGGCAATGGAATTTACCCAACATTAAAGCCTTTTATATTGGCTAAAGAATTCGATCGAAATTAAACTGCATCACTAACCCACTCATGTATCAACAGGTGCAAGCAATTTGTATAAATTTACTCCATTTTTTTAACTTCTTTGGAAATACGACACCATTGAAGCAATTGTTAACCAAAAGCATTAACTGTATCTGTAGATTCTGTACTATCTGATAGTTGTATGGCTGGATGAAGTAATCTTTTATAATTTAAAGTCAACTCCATTGAAGGAAAAGAGTTACTGAGTCACTATTCTTTCAACAGTATGCTTTGATTTGTGTAGATTCGAATACTTTACTTAGTTTTGGTCTTCTTCTTCCATGAGCAGTTAACAGAGATTTGCCTCTGAAGGCTTTATCATCAAGGGAAACACCTATCTTTCTAATCGACCAACAGAAGCAAGTAAACTGCTGAATAAAGTGTTCAGGATTAAGTTGGGCCGAGGCTTTTATGTGAATGTCTGGTATGACAATGTCAAATGACCTGTTCAGCAATTCTTAATTAATTGAATTATGCTTGTGATTGTCATCATTAAGTCAATCTTAAAGCATGTGACATAATTACATTAATTGAATCATCTTTATTCTTGTTATTTCCACGGTAAGTGAGGCCACTTATCTTTTTAATTTATATTCTACTCCTTCCGTCCCACGGTAAGTGAGGCACTTCTTTTAAGCATGGGTTTTAGGAAAATGATATTAAATAGTTATAGTGTAGAGAGAGTAAAGTAAGTAGAGTATAATTCTTATTTATTTTTATTTGGGTGATTCTCGCATGTGACAGGCTTGAAACTATTAAAAGTCTGAAGTAATAAAATTATATGTTAATTGCCTGGCATCTATCTTGTTGGCTAGGCGATTAGAGCTGATGGGAATTCAGATTTCAGTGATGAAATGGGCAAGGAACTTAGCCAAATGAGTGCAGCAGCTGGGCTAAGGTGATTGAACCATGCTCATCTCTTTTCCTTTTGTCCTTCCACAAGATTAATTGTGCCTCATAATTCATTTATACATCAGTCTTTCATGTTTGTCATATGCATCTCTGTCTTGCATGTTTTCTGAAAACTTTTGATGCCATAATTCTTAACGGCTAGATTGCCACTAATCTCAGCAACATGCATGAACATATGGATGATAGTATGTAGGTGTATCGTTCATGGCTAGCTTGAGCCTTGATGTAGTTAATTGTTGTGTGCGTGCATCAGTTTAAATTACTAGGTGAACCTTTTAAGCATGTTTAAATTTCAATTTTTAAGTTTGATACTCGTTTTACTATTAGCTTCTCTTTTCACCATAATAAATTTGATGCCTGAAGTAAAACAAACAGAAGTTTAGTGTGGCTACTGCTACTTAGCTGGGTGTTTGTTTTGCCGTATGTGTCACACTGAGTATGCCTACCAATGAAACAGGCCTATTGGAGCAGTCCTTTACATGCAGAGGAACAATCTAAAATGTCCCTGAGAACTATAGACAGCGGTACCGATACATCTGAAATTGCTATGGTTTGCAACTTAGCAGACTTATCCTTTTATGCACTTATATAAACAATCCATATAAGAGCTTTTCCAGCAGAATTCCTGATCAAGTTTCAAGTCTGTTGCTGTATCTCTACCTGCAGGCATACGGTGGTGGTGGTTTCCCAAGTTCCAGCTCCTTTATTATTCGTATGGATGAGTATAACCAGTGGCGTTCAGCACTGCCATTGCCAATAAGATATTGCCATCAGCTATAAGGAAGTTCGTTGGGACTTACTTTGTTATTAGCTCGGCTTACTCTCTGAAGTTACTTCCATGATTTCATTGACTAGTGTCGATCTAATGGTTTTATGCCTTAGGGGTTCCATGTGATCACTTTTAAAACTAAAACTTTCTAACACAGAAAGGTTGTAAGGCTCCGTTTGGTACACGGAATTGGAATTGGAATTGGAATTGGAATTGAATTGAATTGGAAGAAATTGAATTCTAATTCAATTCCAAATCCTATGTTGGTAAAGTGAAGTAATTGATATGAAATTGAATTGATTAATTTGTGCACACCCACTATACACACACTATATACAAAAACCCACTCACACACACTTCACACAAAATACACATACTACACACACATACACACACTTCACACACACGTCATACACTACACACACTACACAAATTTCACACATTTCACAAATTTCACACGCTACACAAATTTCACACACTACACACATTTCACACACTACACAAATTTCACACATTTCCTGCACTACACACATTTCACACACTTCACACTTTACACACATTTCACACATTTCCTGCACTACACACATTTCACACACTTCACACTTTACACACATTTCACACATTTCAAGCATCCGATTTTTTTTTTTTTTTAGTTTTAGATTTTTTTTCCGATCTGAATCAAAAAACTAAAATTTTCTAAAGTTTAACTGAACAAAATTTAAAATTTTAGTTTGTGAATATTGTATGTATTTTGGGTATAGTATGCGTAGTGTGTATTTTGTGTAAAATTTGTGTCGTGTGTGTATTTTGTGTGTAAAGTGTGTAGTATGCGTATTTTGTGTATAGTGTATGTAGCGTATGTATTTTGTAGGGTGTGTATAGTGTGAAATGGTGTGAAATTTGTGTAGTGTGTGAAATGTGTGTAGTGTGTATAGTGTGTGAAATTTGTGTAGTGTGTGAAATGTGTACAGTGTGTGGAAATGTGTGTATGTGCGGGAAATGTGTGAAATTTGTGGTGTGTGAAATGTGTGAAGTATGTGTGTGTAGTGTGTGTGAAATATATGTAGTGTGTGAAGTGTGTGTAGTGTATGTGAAATGTGTGTAGTGGTTATTGAAACTATCTAATTTTATGACTATTTGAAATTCCAATTTTCCTTTGATATGGAATTGAAAATTTGGAATTATAATTCAATTCCAATTCTATACATTTTGTGATACCAAACAATGGAATTGGAATTGGAGGCTCCAATTCCATGTTCCCAAACTCACGCTAAGTGTTTGGTTGACATTGCATTGTTTGAAATATGACGGTTTGATTTGTATTACAACAGCCTTGTTGTTTGGGACTCCTCTCATATCAAGTGTGAGGAATATCTTCTGAGGATTAAGAGGCTGTGACCTTATAAGTATTAGACAATTTTGTTTCTTTACACCGAAATGTACTTTAGCCCCAAATATGTAACACAATTGACCATGTTTATACCAACTCTTGATATTAATGAGGAAAAAGGATTCAATTACTAGGTCCCATGTGGCCATCACTTCAGTCTACTAATGTTTCTGTGAAGATTAACCTCTGTTTTTGTGTATTTATTAGAGAAATGATTTGGAGGGAGGAGAGGAATGTTTCCTTTGATTTTGCTAGTAATTCCTAAAATTAGTGACACCATATATGTGCTGTATATTTACGTATATTATAAACCAGATTTTATTCATTGTGGATTTCTTAGTTTAAGATTATAGCCTTAATTATGTATTTTGGATTTCTTTAATGCATTTTCCCCAAAATTCAATATTTCTATATCTTGGATTCTATTTAGTGAGGATGGTAGTATTTTTTGGTAATATGAGTGCTGCGTTTACTTCTTTCATGATTGTTAGATGTGAATATTGTAGTGTTTTTAGTTTTTAACTGATGAAATTTCGTGGTGAATTTTCAATGGAAGGCCAAATTTGCATATGAGAATGAAGTGTATATGGAAAAGATTACAGGGAGGGAATGATGACTAATTTGAAAGGTTTAGTTGAACCATATGTTTCACTTATGGTCCCATTTTTTACAGCTAACAAGACATGCCGTGATATATGAGATAGAATCTTGTATGAGGAGACCAAGAAAAGTGGGGTCGGAAGAAGACAAAAGATTTACTTCTGGATTTTCTGTGTTCTTTGGGAAGGAAGATTTCATCGAAAAGTTTTAAAAGATAAAGAGGTCCCACGCTCTAGTGTGGATTCGGAGTATAGAGCTATGACTATCTGTATGTGAGATCATGAATGTACATTGGTTTCTGTATGTGAAGTGGGTTTGAATGTTTGAATACAAGCTAATTTGTGGTGAGATAATCAGGCTGCACTTCACATGGCAATCTAATCTAGTCTTTCATGAGTGAACCATGCATATTGAGATTGATTGTTACTTTGTATAAGCTGTGCGTTATTAATATCTATGCCCCAACTTGACGGAAAGTGTTAGAATGAGATTTGTGTATATCAGTATATGGTATAAATTGTAGAGCAGGTTAGTGATTTCCTAGTTCATATAGGACTATTGTGTATATACAAGTACTTTGAGTAGATGAAGATACATATATTTCATGTTTCTACCTTTGATTTAACATCTTACAATTGCAGAATACTCACAGAAATATGGGCTACAAAATATCCTTGATACCTACTAGTGGAAAACATTTAGCACAATAGTTTCAGTAAACTGGACAACCAGCAACTTGTATGCCTTTAGCGGTAGGACAAGTAGCCAGCTGCAGTGTTCACCGCTCGTGCCCCACCAATCTATTTCTTTATCCTCTATGCCGAATGTAAAATAGAGTGCCACTTGCCATGAAAGCTACTCCGGCATCTAGAGCTGCTGAAACAATGTAGTTATACCTCTGCCACCAGTTTTTCCGGTAACGGAAGAGGAAGTAGTTGAAGATCGTCCCAATGATGACCCAGGCATTGTAATTAATGGCGTTGCAGGTGGCATCATACCTGTTGCCCCTAGAAGGACAGGCAGGTTGATTAGAGGAATCCAAGATTGGTTTGGAAATGCCTTGTGGAAGAGCCAGACAATGACAGGACCTATTGCACCTCCAAGGAAAAAACCAGTTCATTGAACTATAATTTCCAAGACTTCCGAATATTCTTTGGGCCCCACTAATCCCCAAATGACTGATGCATCGAAGAAGACTCTATCTCCGGGGCATGTCCACGGACCTGTCTGGTGGAAGGAGGTCATCGTGGCATATGTTTTTGATAGATGTAAGTAGCCACCACGCCACAGAAATGTTGATTGTTCCAGCTATAACTGTTCCAACGGACTGATGCATCATAAATGGAATACAGATGAAGAATAGTAAGTCTACTGGGATGGTAAGAATTTCAGTTATTGATTAAACAACAATATGTCATAGAAAGACTGTCTGGCATCTTAGAGTGATGAGTATTATGTTCTTCTATGTTAACACGTTTTCCAACTTCCCGTAGTAAGGCCATGCTGAGCATGCTCATCATATATGTAGGTAGGTAGTCGAATTGGTGATTAGTTTATTAGAGAGTGGATCTCATCCCTTTTGGTATCCACATCGTCTTATCCCTTACAGTAGGTAACGTCTGTAGAACTCAAAGTTTAGCTAACATTGGTTATTTTCCATTTAAAATTATGTATCTATGTGGTTAGTTAGGACTAAAACATAATTGTTCTATTTTGATTGAGTATACACAGTTTGAGAGCATGATGATGAAGAATGTGAAGTGTTCCATAAATTGAACAATGCAATCTACCTGAACTATAAACATCGATCTGGAGGGATCTTCATGTAGTGACCTAGCTTGAAATCACTTAGGAAAGAGACAGCTTGTGCCATGCTCATATATCCATAGACTTTAAAGCAGACATTTGCAATTGGTCTTCCTGGGTATATGAGACCCATAACATACTCTGTGATTATATTCAACCCAGGAGTCTGCAAATAAAACATTTTTATTTTGTATCAGAGAATAATAATATAAAATTGCCAGTTGCTATATGATACTTGAATGTGTTTGTAAGCATGCACAGTGTATGTTTGGCACTGAAGGCACAACTATTTCTTTTTTGTAGGCAACAACATTAGAGAGGAATGCCATTGCTCAGTTACCTGGTTGGTTGTGGCTGTGATGATGCTGATTGGAAGTGTGAAAACAAAGGCAATGATACAGGCGAAGATCAATGCCCACCATGGCATCTGAACTTGGTCATTCAAGAATATGGTGAGCATCAGAGAAGCAGTAAAGGTCACTGCTAGTAATGCATAGAACCACCAGGATGGTATGTCTGCGTATTTGCGCATAAGCCTTGTATGAATGTCCTCTTTTTGTTGTATGAAGCACGGAATCTTTCGATTATTTCCCTGTGGTTTACAAATTAACAAGCTATTAAGTTAATCATCATGTTTGGGATGATGAAATACCAGAGTATGCTCCACGCATAAAAGTACACTTAGGTTGGTATCATTTTTACTACTTGTATGCAATAACAAGGCAATTCTCATTATATCATAAAGCAGACAAAATTGAAAAAATGAACGTAAAAAGTAGCATCGAAGTTCAGTACCTTCCGTAGAAGAAGGCCACATGTGTTAGGGTAGAAGCAATAGTTGCAAAGCCAAACCCATATGTCAGGGAAAAGAACATGCTGAGATGTATTCTGCCCTGTTGTTCGTACTTTTGAATATCCAACTCAAACTTGTCGTTTACAATTGCAGATATGTTATACTTCTGACCTTGAGATGTGAACAGGTGTGAGGAGAAAATTGGAAACTTCCTAGCACCATACAAGTTGAATCCCCAGTAGGCTGTAGGAAGCACTAAGTAGATTATGAGTACATAACCCGCAAAGACATTCATTATGGCAAAGAAGGGAGTTACTAGCGGGCTGCCCAAGAAGGATGCTACGGCTGTCCAATCTAATGTCACGGCTCCAAGGCCAAGGCCTTTCATGCCTGATCCAATCTGCTGTGCTGTGACTGACTTGGAAAATGCCCAACACATCCATGAAATGCTTGTGAGAGTTGGAAACAGGTACCCGGGAAATAGGTACCAGGAGAAGCTGCATATTAGCACAATCAAGAAAAACTTTGCCCTTGACATGCGCGCCTCGTCTTTTTCATGCAAAGCCCTGCAAAGTTGGAAGAAATCATCGGTGAGGTTTTGGTACAAGAATGTGGGGTTTAGTCTGTCTCAACTCGGACCACGCTACATGTGCAGATGAAGTGGGAGAAAACACATGATTTTGAAAAGGAATGATGAACAGTGCACATGCAAATTCTGCTCTCTTTCCTTTGCAATATTGGTTCATTTTTACCTTCGAAGTCTGCACAACGTTGCATTGTTGTATTTTCACATGAGATGTTTCAGTTTGGAGATATGCATTTGATATCTCAAAATCTTGGGAAAATATGTAAACTGGTCAGCTTATCAGGTGCTGTTCATCACTTGTAATAGTCTTGGCACGTATAAATAACGAAGCTTTCGACCTAGTGATATCACATAGTCTTATTCTATCTACCTTATCTCAGAAGTGATTTCTTGTTGCCTCTGTAATTTCACATATCTCCTTCTTTCTTATGTCAGTCTGATTTTGTGCGAGCTTCAGATACGCTGATACGCACCAGGTTATTCGATTCAAGAGCTCCTCTTTCAGGTTTGGGCGTTTGGCGTACAACATTTTCTCATCTAGTTGAATTCCAGCTAATCTTAATTACTTAGCTAATGGTCACTATGCTATATGATTAAGAAAAAACCTCCAATTTTGCTGTTTCTTGACAGTAAAGTTAGAGGGAGTTCATTTCTAGTAGTAATCAGTAAAAGTTGACTGTGTTTCAATAACCAGTAAATTAAGTCATAGATTCCATGAGCTATGAATCTAGACGAGATTTTAGGCTTGTATGGGTCCATGAATCTGTCCACAAACTAAGTCTGATTGATTGCTGAGGAATCTTGGTGGGTGCATTTAAGATCAAGAGATAGTAACTGTAAGTTTGTGAGCTGTGACAGAAAGGTCAAAGATTTATCACGTGAAGCTCATAAAAGGTATAACTTGCTTCCATCCTCTCTCTCAGTGGTGTACATCAAATATTAAAGCAAATATATGTAGCAAGATTGTGCAATATTGTATCCAGCTAAATATACTCCCTCCGTCCCACTTTAGGAGTCTCAGTTGAGTTCGGCACGAGTTTTAAGAAATGTAAAGGAAAGTCAGTGAAAAAAGATAGTGGAATGTAGTCCTACTTTTTTATAATAGTTTTTATAATAAAATGTGAGTGGAAAAAAAGTTAGTGGAATGTGGGGCCGAATACCATTTATGGAATATTTCAATCGGGACTCCTAAAGTGGGACACCCAAAAATAGTAAATCGGGACTCCTAAAGTGGGACGGAGGGAGTATTACTTTTGGAAAAAATTGGATAATCATATAGCTTAATTGGTGACAAACGTGAACCTAGAGTCTTATCAAGTCCAATAAGTCATAGAAAAGGAAAGATTGCCCACTTGATGAAATATTATAGTATTAACATATAGGAGATACTCCTATAAAATAAATGACAATATAATGAGATAATGACTCGTAGTCTAATAAAATATTAGTGTGGAAGCAGGCGGAAAAGTTGACTCACCGGAAGAGGGAGACTTGGACTAGAGTTCCGGGCCACCACATGTGGGCCGGCTCGATCACAAACTTCCTCAAAAGCCCGGCCCATCCATATCCCAGCACCTGCAATATTCCATTTTATTAATTTCTCACCACCCACCAATAAATATCTTTCTATGGTTGAGAAGATAGTATTATTTGAGTATGAAATACGAATTCTACTTTTTTTACTTATTTTTATTACTCCACCCTGTCCCGCATTAACTGTCACATTTACACTCGTTTTGTAAAAATGATAATAAATAGTTAAAGTAGAAAAATAGTAAAGTAAGAGAGAGGATAATGCAAAGAAGACGGTTCTCTAAGATCATAAATCACAATCATAATCAAATAGTCGATGTATCTTTCAATAATTTCCAGATTAAAAACTAGTAATTCAAGATCATAAATCACAATCAAAATCAAATAAAGTAGAAATATACACATCAAGAACCTAATTACCTGAGTGGTGATGATGAGAAGCCAACCAGCCAAGAAAGAGATCTCTCTCCCATAAAAAGCCTTAACAATGGTGACAACCCCCACCCCATAAGCCGACCCGTACCCGAACGCGCTCCCAGCATTCGCAAATATCGAAATGAGCACGTGCTCCTTGATGTTGAACGAGCCGGGGTTGAGGGAGAATCGCCTCGGGCCGAACCCGGGGAGCCCGAACCTCGTCTCGGGCAGCACCGCGGCCATGAAGTGGCCGATGGGGAGGGACGCCACCTGGACCGTGATCTGGGTTATGATGAGGGGCTCGGTGCGGTAGGCGAAGAACTGGTTGAGGAAGGAGAGCATGGCGCACGAAGCCAGCCCGAGGAACCACATCCGGAACGTCCACACGGGCAGGGTCGGGTCGTCCGTGTTTGTTACCGTGAGGCGGACCTCTTCGATGGGGGACTCGTCGTCTTCGTCCGTGGCGAAGACGAAGACGGCTGGTGCTAAGGTTCCCATGCTGAGGGTTTGGGTTCACTACTTGGCTATGAGGATTAATATATATTAATATGGGGGGTGGGGCTAACTATATAAGATGGAGTTATGGTGGCTAGTGAGAGATGGGGATGACTATTGACATATGAAGTCAACCAATGTTTAATTATGTTTTGTTGTTTGTAATTAATGGAATAAAAAATGTTGAAAATTTGGGAAGCATTCTCACATGAGGAAGTGGAATTTGAATATAGTGTGTTAATGAGGATAGGGCAATTCTTGTGTGTGGACGGATGAGAGTGGGATTGCTAGTTGTGTGGTGTAACTGCGCTTAGTTATTCAATGTAGGAGTATAATTTTGTCCCCACTTAAAACTCATTAGTCTACTCTCTTCACCTATATTTGTCCTTCGTCTTACTTGATAACTTCATTGATGGGGTACGTACTAAACAAGCCCAATAGCAGTGACGGCCCATCAGCCCAAAGCCCAAGGAAGAGTATCAGTTCGGCATTACCAAAGAGTTCGGCCCCAGCCGCATTACCAAAGAGTTCGGCCCCAGCCTACAGCTCGGTAAAAGCCAACCAATCGGTTCGGCATTACCAAAGAGTTCGGCCCCAGCCTACAGCTCGGTAAAAGCCGACCAATCAAGCTCTACTCTCAGATCGGCAAAAGCTGCTCGGCAATAGTTCAGCAGTTCGGTCTCAGTATTCGACCGAACTGGGAGATAGTGGACTCATGCAGAACCTCCACGACCTCCACTACACGATCTATTTAGTGGTGTCAACTCATGCAGGATAGCGGACCAAACAAAGAGATAGTGGACCCATGCAGGATCTCATGACCTCCACGACATCCACTACCTAGTTAGTGGTGATGCAAGCCACGACCTAGTTAGTAGTGATGCAAGCCACGATCTTAGTTCAATGTATAAATAGAACTTAGATCAGATAGAAGAGGGCTCTCGAGACATAAAATATCATATAGCAAGTCTGTATTTGTAAGCTGGAAAACCAGATCAAGCAATACAATCTTGCCCTCCTTTCTTCCCGTGGACGTAGATTTACCTCAGTAAATCGAACCACGTAATTCCTTGTGTCGTGATCTATATTCATTACCTGCATTTACTACCATCAAAAATTCGCCAAACCATCACTGGCGCCGTCTGTGGGAAACAGAGAACCAAATTTGTGATAAAGCGAATTTTGACCCTTTTTCCACCCCAAAAAAAAAATAAAAAAAATGCATACCAGATCACGTAACACCCATAATACCGTTCATGATAACCATGAGGAAGCTAGTCCAGCCCGCAGGTCTGGAAAACAGCCTCGGGAGAAATCTACTTCCAGTTCTCACGGAGAAGGAACAAGCCGCTCAAAGACTCATCGCACCGAGTCTTCCCAGCAGCCTGATTTGAACGAGGCTGTCAAGTTGTTTTTGGCCGAGAAGCAGGAAGAGTTCTTAATTTTCCTGCAAAAGGGCCAAAAGCCGGAGACGAGAACGGTGGATTCTCCCTCCTCATCCAGACATGAAAGTCACTACCGCAGTAGTGCCGTGTCTTCCAGGAAAAAGAATCCTCAACCCCGACATGTTCCTGTTCCTCCTCGGTACCGGAATCACAGGAGAACTCCATCTCCTCCATACCGAAGAGATGTCGGGTTCGCCATGTACGGAGCATTGAAGACTCCGTTCTCGGACGATATCACCCGAACTCCCTTGCCACAGAACTACCGAACTCCGTCGATGACTTATGACGGGTTAGAGAATCCTCATGACTTCCTGGGACGCTATCAGTATAACATGGCGAACCAGGGTCTCAATGAGGTCCATATGTGCAAGCTGTTTCCCGAGCTGCTTATCGGGAACGCAAGAAGGTGGTTCGATAGCCTCCCCCAAGGCAGCATTAGATCTTACCGAGATCTAATGGATGCTTTCCACAGGAGGTTCTTTCAAAAGCGGAAGCCCGAATCACTTCGGCTCAGCTGCTTTCTATACGTCAAGGTCGCGACGAAAAGATCAGCGACTTTATGACGAGATTCCACAAGGAATGCCTACAAGTAGATGATCTCAATGATCTACTTGTCATTTCGGCATTCCAAAATGAAATCCTACCCGGAGCTCTCTACAGAAAGCTCGTGGAATGCAGTCCGCAAACAGCTCAAGAGATGTGGGACATTGCGGACCAGTTCTCCCGTGCCGATGAGGCAGACCGTCGCAAACGGTCTTTAGACAGCTCATCCCGAGGAGACAGGAGGAAGCCCGATCATAGCGATCAGGGACATCCTCGCCGAACTCCTTTTGGCGATCAGGGACATCCTCGCCGAACTCCTTTTGAAATGATTCAAAGGACTCCGGTGCAAGACCGATTAGGGCCACGTCTCAATCCCGAGAAGCCGCCCGCTCAGTTCGTACCATTGAACAAGTCGAGAGCGGAAATTTTCGAACTGCATTCCGATATGTTCGAAAAACCAAAGCGGATGACGAAATCGGCCGCGCGTCGACCTCAGGATCAATATTGCTCTTTCCATCAAGACCACGGTCACTATACCGAGGAGTGCCGACATTTGGCTGCAGGTATTGATGCTCTTGTGAAAGCAGGGACGTTAAAAAAATACCAAAGCAAGCAGCCGAAAAAGAACAAAAAGCAGAGAGGTGCAAACTGCGCTCCTCAGGATCTGAAAAAGCGACAGGACCCCGAAGACGATGACGAGCTGCAATATGATGGAGTAATCCTGACTATTGATGCTCTCCCTGCCGGGAAGACTAAATCGTCCCTGAAGTCAGAGCGCAGAGGCTTCAATCGAGAGGAGCCAAAGCATAAAAGGCTGAAGCAGGACGAAGTGATTA
Source organism: Salvia splendens (assembly GCF_004379255.2). Lineage (NCBI taxonomy): Eukaryota > Viridiplantae > Streptophyta > Magnoliopsida > Lamiales > Lamiaceae > Salvia > Salvia splendens. The sequence goes on along the minus strand of NC_056042.1, from coordinate 32,905,193 downwards.
CATTTTCAGATGCAGATCCCGTCCCGGCCATCTCTCCTCATCAAGACGCTATTGTCATCCAAGCCGGAGTGGCAAACAAACTGATCCACAGAGTGTTTGTGGATACCGGAGCGTCAGTCAGCATTCTTTTTAAAGAATGTTTCGATAAATTAGAAGTGGATCCAGCTCGGCTCAGTCCGGCTCCACTTCCTCTGAAAAGTTTCGCCCAGGAGGACACCCGCCCTGAAGGTATTATCAGCCTTCCGATCACGGTGGGAAAAGCGCCTACAAGCTCCAGTACGATGATCGAGTTCTTTGTGGTAAAAGCTCGGTCCCCGTACAACATCATCTTGGGAAGAGACTGGCTCAACGCAGTTCGGGCCGTTTGCTCTACTTATCACCTCACCATCAAGATTCCCACTAAAGGTGGGATAGCGGTCATCCGAGGTGATCAAAAGAGAGCAAAAGAGTGTCTGCAGATTGCGCTTAAAAGTGCCGAGCAATCAGATCGGCATCATCAAGCATAGCAATCACAGCAGCCGGAGTCAGAGGCAAGCGAAATGACCGAAGTCACACCAGAGTCGAACTCAATGACCGTTCAGTTATACGAAGATGATCCATCCAGAACGGTCAAGATCGGTTTCGCGGGAACGCCCCTACTCCGGGAAAAGACCATCCAGCTCCTCAAGGATTACAAAGATGTCTTTGCATGGTCTCCGTTGGACATGACCGGAGTGCCCCCTGAGGTAATCACTCATCGATTAAATATTGATCCTTCAGTCCGGCCTATAAAACAGAAGCAAAGACTCTTTGCGGCAGAAAGAAATCAAGTCATCCATGACGAAGTCCGCCAATTACTGAAAGCGGATGTATTATTCGAGGTGAAATATCCTTCTTGGGTGGCCAATCCTGTGATGATCAAGAAAAAAGAAGGAGGATGGCGGATGTGCATAGATTTTACCGATCTAAACAAGCACTGTCCTAAAGATTGCTATCCCCTTCCGAACATAGATAAAAAAGTAGAAGCTTTGATCGGCTTCGAAATTTTCTGTTTTCTTGATTTATACAAAGGCTACCACCAAGTTTTAATGGATGAGAATGATGCTTCAAAAACGGCTTTCATTACTGACTTCGGCATCTTTGCTTATAAAAAGATGCCATTCGGTTTAAAGAATGCCGGAGCCACATATCAAAGGATGGTAGATAAGCTCTTTCGGCATTTGATCGGAAAAGAGGTTGAAGTGTATGTTGACGACATAGTCGTCAAAAGCAGAAGCACTTCGGAGTACGAAGACAACCTCAAATCCACCCTCGACGTGCTCAAAAAAGCCAACCTCAAACTCAATCCCCAAAAATGTACCTTTTTGGTAGATTCGGGAAAGTTTCTGGGTTGTTGGGTTTCAAGGGACGGACTCAAGGCAAATCCCTCAAAAGTTCAAGTTGTTCAGAGAATGGCGATGCCGAAGTCCATACATGATGTGCAAAGACTAACTGGATGTCTAGCCGCACTGAATAGATTCCTTTCCCAAGCAGCCGAAAAGCAACTACCGTTCTTCAAAGTGTTGAAAAAGGCACCAAAGTTTGAGTGGGGAGCCGAGCAGAAAAAGGCTTTTGACGAGCTCAAAAGTTATTTAGCCAAGCTTCCAATTCTCTCTGCTCCAACAGATGCCGAAGTGATATTCTTATACTTAGCGGCATCAGATCAAACCATTAGCGCGGTGCTTGTACGAGAAGAAGGCCTAAAGCAGCTTCCCATCTACTTTACAAGCCGAGCATTAAGAGGTCCAGAAACAAGGTATCAACCTCTGGAAAAAATTGCTCTGGCGTTAGTAAATGCAGCAAGGAGACTGCGGCCATACTTCTATGCTCACAAGGTATGCGTCTTAACCGATCTGCCACTTCGGCAAGTTTTGACCAAGCCAGAAGCATCAGGCAGAATCGCCAAATGGGCCATAGAGTTGGGAGAACACTCAATAGAATATCTACCTCGGAAAGCCATCAAGGGACAAGCCTTGGCAGATTTTCTTGCAGAGGCAAAGTTCGATCAAGCAATCCCTGTTATTGCCGAACAGAAAAATCCTGCCAATGACGAACTAACACAGCCCCAAGAATCCGAAGTAGAACCGCCGGACTGCTGGAGTGGATTCGTAGATGGAGCTTCGAATAAGACGGGAAGTGGAGCTGGTATTCTACTTATCGCTCCCCGACCGACACGAGGTAACTTATTCACTTCGGTTCTTATTCCCAACTACTAATAACGAAGCCGAATACGAAGCCCTCCTTGCCGGACTTCAATTAGCGCAAAGTCTATTTGTCAAATCTCTCAAAATCCATTGTGATTCACAAGTCATAGTGAATCACATGCTGGGTACAAGTGAAGCCCGAGATGAGAGGATGAAAAAATACTTGGACAAAGCGCAAAGCATTAGCCGAAGTTTCTCTTATTTTCGGATAATCCGCATTCCCAGAGCGGAAAACAGCCGAGCAGATACTTTAAGTAAGTTGGCCTCATATCCGAGCTCAAAGGTGGAGGAATTACTACACCGAAGCATTGATGAAGCTGAGGTACATTCAGTAACCAGCTCGCCGAACTGGATGACGCCGATCTTACAGTATCTAGATCAAGGACAACTGCCCGAGGATAAGAGAGAAGCTCGGAAAATCACATGCCGAGCACTTCGGTATGAACTTCATGAAGGAGTCCTATACAGAAAGTCCTACCTTCAACCGTTATTGCGGTGCGTAGGACCAGAAGAGACGGACTACATCCTCAGAGAAGTTCATGAAGGATCTTGCGGTAGCCACATCGGAGCTAGATCTTTAGCTAAAAAAGTTCTGAGATGGGGATATTATTGGCCAACTTTGGTACAAGAAGCAGTGCAGCTCGTCAAGACATGTACGAAGTGCCAAATTCATGCAAATATCCCAAGGATGCCGCAGACCGATCTATGTGCTATGCAAAGCCCTTGGCCTTTTATGCAATGGGGCATAGACATAGTAGGACCACTACCACAAGCTCCTCGGCAAATGAAATTCCTTATCGTTGCCGTGGATTACTTCACGAAGTGGGTGGAGGCTGAACCATTAGCTACGATAACGAGCTCGAAGGCATTGGATTTCGTCTGGAAGAACATAGTGTGCCGATTTGGCATACCCCACATCCTCATTTCGGATAATGGGACTCAGTTCACCGACAAGACATTCAAGAATTGGTGCCAAGGGCTGAATATTCAACAGCGGTTCACTTCGGTCTCCCACCCACAAGCAAACGGACAAACGGAGGTAACAAACCGTATCTTGGTGAAAGGGTTAAAAGCTCGGTTAGAACAAGCCAAAGGACAATGGGTAGAAAATCTCCCTCAAGTCCTATGGTCCTACCGAACTACACCCAAAACCTCCAACGGTGAAACTCCGTACAGTCTGGTGTACGGCACTGAAGCCGTGATTCCGGTTGAGATCGGCGTACCCAGTCCTCGAACTCTAAATTTCTCCTCAGAAATGAATGATGACGGACTAAGAGCCGAACTAGATCTGGCCGAAGAAAGAAGAGAATTGGCCTGCATAAAAGCAGCCAAGTACAAGGAGCAAGTAGCCCGGTATTATAACCAAAGGGTGAAAAAGCTTCAATTTCAAGTGGGAGATCTCGTCTTGAGAAACAACGAAGTAAGCCGAGCAGAAAAGCTGGGCAAACTCGAACCCACATGAGAAGGTCCATATCGGGTGTCAGAAGTCCTCGGCAAAGGGTCTTACAAATTGACTCACATGTCAGGAGAACAAGTACCCCGAACATGGTACATTTCCAACCTCAAGAAGTTCCATTTGTAAGAGACAGTCCGGTCAGTCAGTCTTGTGTCTAGTTCGGTCATAGGGGTATGTGCTTTCTTTGTTTTTTACTTGTTTTTCATGTTTGTCTATGTGCGTTTTGTTTGTCTATATGCGTTTTGTCTGTCTATGTGCGTGTCGTCTCTTACAAATGTTACTGAGGTATCTTGTTCTTCGAAGGCTGATCCCCTTTTTAGAACATATATAAGCCAACGATTGTGAGTCCAAGCTTCTAAGGAGGATACAAGACCATAATTCAGCTTAAGAAACAAGCAGTTCGTCTGAAACGAACTGCAACAAAGGGAAAGTCCGATCCACGCGATAAAACTCGCCGAACTAGGACAAGGGAAAGTCCGATCCACGCGATAAAACTCGCCGAATTAGGACAAGGGAAAGTCCGATCCCCAAATTAGGACACAAGCTTAGTCCGGTCAAAGAAATTTACTTCATAAGACCAAAGACGAGTCCGGCCAAAGAAGTTTACTTCATAAAGACCAAAGACGAGTCCGGTCAAAGAAGTTTATTTCATAAGACCGAGGACCAAGTCCGGTCAAAGAAGTTTACTTCATAAGACCAAAGACGAGTCCGGTCAAAGAAGCTTACTTCATAAGACCGAGGACGAGTCCGGTCAAAGAAGTTTACTTCATAAGACCGAGGACGAGCACGATGAAATTTTTTCGCTGAGCTGTAAATACGCAGTGATAGAAGCGAAATGAAAATTTCATTTATCAAATCTTGTTCGGCATACAACTCCACTGCCCTACGAGAAGGCGTTACGCTATTACAAAGGACTATTCTACTGTCCCTGGTTGCTAAAGTTGAGCCATCTATTCACAAAATCCTCGTGAAGCCGAGTTCGGGCGTTCTCGGCAGCTGAAGAATAAGCAGGTCGACGAGATGCTCTAATCGACCTACCGCCTCTTCCCTGAGCCCGGGAAGCTCTAGCACCTCGGCGGCGAAGAGTCTCTTCACGAAGCATTTGTTGATCTTGCTCACTCATAATCACAGCTCCTCTACGAACTTCAGTCCGTCCTTGTCTTGACGTTTCCGGTTGCTCCTGAGTCCGTTCTCGTCTTGACGTTTCCGGCTGTTCCTGAGTTCGTTGCTGACTTGGAGTAGGGTTTTGAGCAAGTGAATCAGGGGTTTGAGCTGGAGTGCGATCATCTGTTGGCGGGAAATGCCTAAGGAATCTCTCGATTGAGGGACGCCGGGAAAGAATGATGTCGTACCGAGAAGCCCAGCGCCGCAATGATTTCACGACTTGTTGGCAAGCCGAGCTCTCCAGCGCATTGTTCCTCCGGAGTACGTGATATTCCTCCCACAGTTCGTCAACTCGTTCCTGAACTTCAGAGATGGTCATTCCCCCGCGCCTGCAGATGAAATCCTCATACGCAGTCCTCTCAGCGACGGCAGTGTTCAGCTCGGCCTCCAGATCTTTCTTTTCGGACTCTAAGTCCTTATTGTCGGCCTCCAGCTTCACTAAACAAGCCAAGAGTTCGTCATTCTTCATCTGGTCAGCTATGGCTTTTTTCTCAGCTTCGTCTAAAGCGGAAGAGTACAGCCGCTTCCAGTGAAGTACCTCCAGCTCCTTAAGAGTTAAGAATACAAAGCAGCCTATGTCAGTTCGGCATTTCAGTTTACTGAGCAGGTAGTAAACCACAACAGGAGTAAAAGAGAGTACGAAAAGCTATACGAAGACACAAGTGCAGAAAGAAGAATTTTTTCATTCATAAGAAAAAATTTTTACACGAGGGCTTCAAGGCCATTTTACAACAAGGAAGAAACTAAACTAAGAGAAGGGAGACGAAATCATACTCCGCCAGCTTCGTCTCCGGCTCCTCGGTGAGGTTCAGCTTCCTTCTCCTTGTCTGCCTCAGCTTCAGCCTCGGCCTCCTTGCTCCCCCCAGCCTGCTCGGTGCCCCCCATCACCGATCAGCAGCACCTCTTGCTCGGCCTGCCTGTCTCCGGTCTGCTGATCAAGCTGCTCGGTTTCACCCTCTCCGTGAAAAATTGGAGCGGGTGAAACTGGCCCTAAGGAGGCAAAAATAGCCTCCATATTCTCATCCCGGTCAGCTCGGCAACTACGAACTCGGTCAGCAGAAAGCAGGACCGAGGACGAAGCAAGCTCCTCAAGGAGCGGCAGACTCTGGAGACGAGCTGCTATCTCTCGGCCGTACAGCGGCAGGACGACTTCGGGCCCCTGCTCGGCATTATCGGTCATCAATTTCAGCAGATCACCGACAAAGGCCGAAAATTGATTGCTCAGAAAGAGTTTCTCCGCGAAAGCACGGAGAACCTCCCCTTGGGCAACCACGGCGGCAGCATCCCTCCGTTTCGTCTGCTCTCGCTGGATGACGAGCTGGTTTTTGGCAAACTGGGCTTCATCCTGGGCCGAGATCCTAGCAGCTCGGGCCTTCTCAAAGTCTGCCTTAGCCTGTTCGGCCTGGTGACGAGCAGCCGCCAACTTCCTCTGCATCTCAGCATAATCGTTGGACGCTTTGGAGAGTTCAACGGCGACGAGCTTGGAGAGCATATCGTTCCTCTGAAAATGGAAAAAGGAAAAAGTCAACCGAGGGGCCACACAAATACAGAAAAAAAAAAAGCAAGGCAAGAAAATCAAGAAGAGAATTCACCTCGGCGAAGTCCGTGGGCCATAAAAAGGGCTCACAGATATGTTCCGAAGGAGGTGCCAAGACCACGTCTTTCTCCGGCGCTCTTGGGGGCTTCTGGGTCTTCCCCTTCCTACTTGCCGAAGTCGACTCCGGCTTCTTTGGATCCGAAGAGGTCTTTTGCCTCTTCGGATTCTTCTCGGCATCAGACGCCGAGCTGCTGGTTTTCGGCCTCTCCGGTTCCTTAGATTCGGAGGATTTGCGACCGAACTTGTTTAGCAAGTTCACTGCCAAAAAGCAAGAAAGCAAGGTTAGTTTTCGCCACAAAAGCAGTAAGGCACAAAAAAGAATTCCTCACCCCTCGGTCTCTTCGTCCGAAGACGAGGAGTCAAACATGAAGTCGCCCTTGACGAGCTCAGACTCCAGGTACTGCTTCCTAACTATGGGAATCTTATTGAGCTCGCCCTCGAGCTCGTCCAACGGTTCTAACCGAGGATGAGGAATCACGGACTTCGGCCCTCTCCAGGGAAAGCCCGGAGCCGCTGTCCTATTATAAAAAAAGAAACGATGTTGCCACTTTGGCCACTTGGTTTTGCAGAAGGCCCTAAAAGGCTGTAAAGGGATCAAGTAAAACCAAGATCCTTTCCGCTTAAACTGGAAGAAATTAAGGATTGCCCTCAGAGACAGATCCTTGTCTAGCCTACGCAGTTCGGCAGCAAAGGCCGATAAGTGCCTCCAAGAGTTCGGAGTCACCTGACCTAAAGGGAGTTGAAAAAAATCTAGCAGCTCTACAAAGGCAGGGGGAAGAGGGAAACGAAGCCCGCATTCCAAGCCGGCTTCGTAAACGGTGGCGTAACCTTCCGGCGGCGAGTCAGCCCTATGAAGGTCGTCGGGAATCGCAACCTTCCCCCCAGGAAAAAAATATTTTTCGTGTAGGGATATCACAGTATCCTTACTCAAGATGCTGTGAAAATACTCTACGGTTTTCTCCCCGGATTCTTTCCGGCTAGAAGACCCCTTACCCCCTTTCCTACCGCTACCTGACTCAGAAGAAGAAGAAGAAGACATGGTTCTTACTCTTTGAAAGTCTGAAGAAATTCTGAAGAAATTCTTGAAAGTGGAAGGAAATTTTTACGCAAAAGAGAGAGAGAATGCAGAAGAAGCAATAGCAAAAGTGTTCAAATGATGAAGAAAGGACGTATTTATCAGATTCGGAGAAGATTTCAAAATCATCGCACCGTTTCGAATCCCACCTTTTCAGGATTCAACGGCCGGATTTTACTGTCGCATTTAATGCAGTCACGCGCAAGGCACGTCCCCTGACGTCAGCCTCCCCCGTACCTTTATCCAGAATGCCGAAGTGACTCGCTTCGCCGAAGTGATTCACTTCGCTTTTCGGGGGGGTAGTGATGGGGTACGTACTAAACAAGCCCAATAGCAGTGACGGCCCATCAGCCCAAAGCCCAAGGAAGAGTATCAGTTCGGCATTACCAAAGAGTTCGGCCCCAGCCGCATTACCAAAGAGTTCGGCCCCAGCCTACAGCTCGGTAAAAGCCAACCAATCGGTTCGGCATTACCAAAGAGTTCGGCCCCAGCCTACAGCTCGGTAAAAGCCGACCAATCAAGCTCTACTCTCAGATCGGCAAAAGCTGCTCGGCAATAGTTCAGCAGTTCGGTCTCAGTATTCGACCGAACTGGGAGATAGTGGACTCATGCAGAACCTCCACGACCTCCACTACACGATCTATTTAGTGGTGTCAACTCATGCAGGATAGCGGACCAAACAAAGAGATAGTGGACCCATGCAGGATCTCATGACCTCCACGACATCCACTACCTAGTTAGTGGTGATGCAAGCCACGACCTAGTTAGTAGTGATGCAAGCCACGATCTTAGTTCAATGTATAAATAGAACTTAGATCAGATAGAAGAGGGCTCTCGAGACATAAAATATCATATAGCAAGTCTGTATTTGTAAGCTGGAAACCAGATCAAGCAATACAATCTTGCCCTCCTTTCTTTCCGTGGACGTAGATTTACTTCAGTAAATCGAACCACGTAATTCCTTGTGTCGTGATCTATATTCATTACCTGCATTTACTACCATCAAAAATTCGCCAAACCATCATTCATATTCCTCATTTTTATATATTTGTACTTCAAATCTTACACACCATACACAATTGCAAATTATAATGAAATCTTATGTGTCAACTATTCACATATCAGTATAATTAGATGGAGTGTATAAATATACACAATTGCAAATTATAAAATGAAATAATAAACCATTTTTAAAAAGTAAGATGAATAGTATAGCTGTATATAGGTGATGAGATGAGAACTTGAGATAGACATTGCAAAATCTTACTACAAAATGGTATCCCTCAAAATTGAGATATATATTATTTAATAATTAAACTACTTTTTAATAAAATTGATTGTTTTTATGATTACATAAATATAGATGTCCAAGAATTTATATATAGTTTTTTTGGTAATGTGTAGTAATTTATAAAAGCAATCCACATAAAGCGTTGAATTTGGAGCACAATTTGTTCCACAATTGCGCAACCATAGACCATTTTCGAGATAAACCTTAAGTCCAAGGTTGTTTGATGGTATTTTTAAAGTTCATGGACTATGGGCGAGATAAATCAATAGTCCAGGGACTATTTTTGAATTTCACTCTTTTTTTTAAATGAAATTGAAAAAAGGAATACTCTATTTTGCTTTCATCAAAAACAGTAATCTTTATTAATAACAATTACTCCTAATCACAACAAATGTCAATTTTAATCATAGCCTCGATCATTTTAACACAATTACTTTTAATTATGACGATAATAAATTTTAGCACAATAGTAATATCTTGATGAAGTTGGTAATTAATAAGGAACTGTGACACAAGTTTTTGCCTAAAAAATTATCCTCTCTTAGTAGGATTTTACATTTGTTTGTTTTTCTGAAGGATTTTACATTTGTTTGTTTTTCTAAAATCAGAGTTTAAAAAATAGTAAAAAAAATTGAGTGTATCATATGATATAGTAATATAATGTGATTTTTACAGTAGCGATCGAAAATAATTTTATTATATAAATACCAATTTTCTCATCACTGGAGATGATTTGATCGCTAACCATGAAAATTGTTTAGTTCAAAAATTAAAATAAAAAATCAAACTATAAAGAGCGTACTCAACTCTTTAAAATATCATTGCATACATTGTAGGGTAAATGCATTTGAAGGGCCAAAATATTGGTCTATTAAAATGACTCTGACTTCCAACTTGTTTGTAGATTATAAGGATAGATTGAGGCCCACGAGCACACATTATAGCATACTAGTAAATTGATAAAATAAAAATAGACCACTTGTCTAGTTTTTTTTAAACAAACTAATCATTTAAGGGAGGGGCATGAAGATATAGATTGTTTTTTACAAAGTCTTATTCACATTTAAATGCCGAATAAAATCATAACATAACAAGTTTCACTTGTATATTGTTGGGTTACAAACTTATCCCACATCGGATGAGTGAGGGAAGTTGGAATGTGTATATAATTCCTGTCCAACTCTAATTAGTTTGAGGCCTTTTGGGAGTGACCCAAAAATAAATCCGTGCGGGCTTGACCCAAAGCGGACAATATCAAACTAATGTTGCAGTCGACGATCCTAACAAGTGGTATCAGAGCCAGGTGGCTTTGGGTCGGGCCCAGGATGACCTAGGGGCCAGGGTTGGAACGACCCATGTTTGTGTCGACTGCGTTCCCGATGTGGTCTCGGTTTGAGGGGAGATTTGTTGTTTTACAAACCCGTCCCACATCGGATGAGTGAGGGAAGTTATAAGGTGTATATAATTCATGTCCAACCCCAATTAGTTTTGATCCCTTTTGGAAGTGACCCAAAAACAAATCCGTGCGGGCTTGACCCAAAGCGGACAATATCAAACTAATGTTGCAGTCGACGATCCTAACATATATATTCATTATAAAAGAAATGTGAGTGGAATGAATTAGTAGAAGGTGGGATCTTATTACCATTTATGGTAAGAGTGAACCGGAACTACTATTCGCGGAAGGACTAAAATGGAAAAACAGAACTCTTATTCATGGGCGGAGGAAGTAGTAGCTATCTAACACCTATTTATGTTAAAACTCTTATTTTGTATTAAACTGATTTCTACTGTGGTATACAATACTTTAAATAGGATGTAGATTATACAAATTAGGTAAAGATTTACCCTAATCACACTTGCCAATTACACGGTAATATCAATCAATTCCATAACTTCCTATGATTTCCTTCCTTGTGATTTGATCCTCTTTTATTTCTTTCCAACACTCCCCCTCAAGTTAAGTAGGGGATAGTCCATACTTAACTTGCCCAATACCTCGTGAAAGTTTCTTGAGTCCACAGCTTTGGTGAGGATATCTGCTAGTTGGTCTTCGGACCTGACGAATGGTAATTCCACAATTTTTGCCTCGATGTTATCCTTGATGAAGTGCCGATCTATTTCAACATGCTTTGTCCGATCATGTTGCACTGGGTTCTCTGATATGCTAATGGTTGCCTTATTGTCGCAAAATAGTTTACAAGGACTTGAGGGCACCAACTCTAGCTCGGTCATTAGTCTCTTCAGCCATAGGATCTCAGTTATGCCGCTTTTGATCCCTCGAAACTCAGCCTCTGCACTCGACAATGCTACCACCTTTTGTTTCTTACTTCGCCAGGTGACTAAATTGCCGCCAACAAAGGTAAAGTACCCTGCAGTCGACTTTCGATCATTTGGATTTCCTGCCCAGTCAGCATCGGTATATCCATGTATGTCCATATGTCCATGCCTTTTGAACAACACTCCAAGTCCTGGTGTTCCCTTCAAGTATCGTACAATTCGCATTGCTGCTTCCCAATGAGCCGCCTGTGGTTGGTGCATAAACTGGCTTACCACTCTCACTGCATATGCGATGTCCGGCCTAGTATGGGACAAGTAGATCAGCTTCCCTACTAAACGTTGGTATCTTGACCGATGGGTAGGTTCAGCCCCTTCTACTACCCTCAAACCGTGTGGTTCTGGATCATAGGTGTGTCTGCCGGCTTACAGTCTCACTTGTATATATTAGTTATAAATGAAATGTGAGTGGAATGAGTTAGTAGAAGAGGAGATCATATTATCATTTATGGGAAAAGTGAACCGGAACTCCTATTCGCGGAAGGACTAAATTGGAAAAAACGGAATTCTTATTCATGGACAGAGGAAGTTCTAGCTACCTGACACCTATTTATAACACTTGAGAGTAAAATTTAAAATATATATTCATATTATTGAAGGCAAAAGAGATTATTACTGCTCACATGCAAAAAAGTCATAACAAATTCTATAAAATATCCCAAAAATTACTTGCAATTGTGCTTTGTCTAACCGCGGTAATTTCCTTTACCAAACTTATTTAACACATTACTACGTGTAAACATAACGTAAAAATACAAGAGTCATAATTGTAATTTAAAGCTTGTTGAAATGATTACATCCAAAACATTACGCAAATCCTACATCTTTTATTGTATGACTAATTATAGTTAATGAGAAATTCGACGCTCGAATGATGGCAAAAGAGATTATTACTGCTCACATGCAAAAGAGTCATAACAAAGTCTATAAAATATCCCAAAAATTACTTACAAATACATATGAATAAATTATGTGTCTTTTGAGTCTTGCAAGTTTCAACCAATAATTTGAAACTGTATACATATCTAAATCATCTATACATCATTTGAACTAATCATTGAATTTCAAAATTATCAAATACTCCCTAAATAATTCACCATATATTATACATATGAATTAAGTATAATCTCTTTCTTGTCAACCATATAATAGTAGTACAATTAGTTAATCACAATTTATTTTTTTAATATAGTAATTGTAATAAGGTCAACTTCTAGCCCGATGCAATTTTAGAGCGAATATTAAATCGTGAGCTTTCAATTCTTTTTTTAATTCTCGTATAAACGAATTTTTAGTAAAATAAGTAATCTTTTATATTCTTCAATGAACAATAAGAATAAATCATATTTTCATAATTAAATTCAAAATTTGTGAAATTAGACTAAAATTTATTCAAATTTCTTAGCTGGTTATTGTGATGCAAGAAGAATATACGAGGAAACCACAATTTCCACCTTAAATTACATAAATAAAAAGTAGAATTATGTTCATTTTATTTGGTCTTTTTTTAATTTTGGGTTGTTTATTGAGTATGACTCTTTCAAGATTAAATCTTTAATTTATCCACAATTAGGATTTTCCCTGATTTCATTTGGGCTAAATAAAAACCTGGCATTTCAGTTGTTCCGAGCTTCTGGGTTAATTCAGGTAACTCTTTTTCCATTTTATTCAATAGCTGCGTTGCTTGATTTTCATTTTTGGGAAAGTTTCCCCCCTTTTTTCTGCTTGATAATGATGTAGATGTCGTTCCAAAAATAGCAAGTCTTCTGCTAGTAGTGATTTCAACTTCGATACACTCTTCAGAAATGGTGATGATGAAATCCTTGACTTAGTTCTTGCAAAAATCAGGTTTTGAAGTATGAATTTGGGGATATAAGTTGAATAATAGGTGTTTAGAAATTGATTTTTTTTGTTAATATAATAAACCTATACTATAATTAGATTGATTTTGAGGAATGTGATGGAGCTCACTAATATAAATGGTGAGGGAGAAGTTGAAGAGAGTGAAGCAGAAAGGGGGAGTTTTAGGCAAAACCTATTCCACCAATCAAATTACTCTGGTGTTGTGAGGAAAAAGGCCTACATTTTTGATGGGGATGGGAATTACTTCAACAAGGAATGGGATCTTGTGCAAGGCTCAGGCAAAGAGTTTTGTTGGTATCATGTTGAGCTCCCAAAGGGGAACCATAAGCTCTCCCAGTTGGCTCAGCATCTCATCGATGCCCTGTCCCCGCCCCTAAAGCTCCAGGACATCCTCTCCCTCATCAGCAACAGCCCATTTTGTGGCCACGTTGACGGTGCTCTTGTGTTCAGAGTTAACTCTCCCGGCCCTGCCTCTAGCAAATTCACCTTTAGGATTGCAGCTAGGGTCACTGAGAATTCAGTCATCACGGTGTCGTTAGGGCGCGTGCCTAGGCTGGGATTCTCCCCGACAAATGAGTCTTTGCTGTCGGAAATCCCAATTGTAGAGAGTTCGAGTAATGGAAGTAGGACTAGTGAAGGTAGGGATAGAGGGGGGATTGTGATAAGGGAGCATGTGCTGGATTTTCTGCTGACTATGAATCATTCGGAGGAAGCTGATAATCCTGTGCCTAAATCTGTCGCGGATCTTGTGGTGCACATCATCGATACGCACGTGGATCACCTTCAGGATGTCGTGACCAAGCTTGAGATTGAGCTGGATGCGGTCGAGTTAGAGATGGACAGAGGTACATCAGCACATCCTTTAAACTCGGCTTATTTATGCTTTTTTGTTATTCTCGTGCTATGTTTGAGGGGTGGGTCGGACAACTTTCTTGATTTACACTGCTTACTTGTAGTGCCGTTTTGGAGTCTTGGCATGTGTTATCTTCTTGATGAATTTATGTGTATTGTGATGATCCTATTGAAATTTTTTTTATTGTACTTTTCTTACCTTGTAAATTTAACAGGCGGTTTCGTGGAAAAACATATTATTAGTATCTGTTACCCCATCAGTACTTGTAGAAAAAATGTTTCGGCAGATTGTTATTTCTCCTAGTAACATACATTGAATATGAACTAAAGTGCAAAGAGAGAGTGTGTATTGATGGAAGCGAAGAAAAATAGGAATTTCTAAATTTATACCTCATCTTCTTCGAGAACCATTCCAGAGCAGTAAATATAAGAATTTGGTCGAAGTATGATGTGCCTTTTTATTAAATGACCATATCTTTATTTTTTTGATCTTGTATTAACTTGAGTTGTAAGTGGCTTGACATACTACATAAAAACAAATGGCCAGTGAAAGAAGAGCAGCGGTCTCGTTCTCTCTGTCAGACCGCACACAAATGATCAGGAATTGTGAAAAAGTTTCGTTTCAGAGTGTACTAGTTCTATATAGTTTCCTTAATGAATATTTTCCTGGCCTGCCAAATAGTAGTCTAGGTTGCGTTTACTCACACGCGCAACATATAATGACAGATGAAACGAATATATGATGCTCTTAGATCCGAGTCTTGGGTGGATGTCTGAAAATTTATCAGGGATTGTGAAAAATAAGTTTGTGTTTATTTCTGGGATGAACGAGGCTAGTGTGGATCGATAAGACATAGATGGACTAGTTCATCGAAGCTATATAAACGTTCATCTTATGTTCATCTCGATGGATGCTCTTAAAAGAAGTAGGCTACATTATTTGGAGAAGAAATCAGATGGTGTAGACATTCATACAGTCTCGATCAAAGGGATCTTAGAGTACTCCCGATTTATTAGATAGCAAGGTGTCTCATTTGTATTTACTTCATCACTATATGATACTCAGTGATTTGTTTGCAGGTGGTTTTGCTATGAAGAAGCAAATGTTAGACAGCCGAAGATTCCCAAAAATGAATCTCGACTTGCAACGTCTATTGCAGGTATTTCGCCATCTAATCCATGCTTCGATAGCCCCTCTCTGAGAAAGCCTGTATCGTACGTATTAATTTAAACCGGTGCTCTGACTTGTTTGGGGAAACTCCAGGTGATCGCACACGGTGAACAAGTATTTCCCCGGGTCAAGGAGAAGTGTTCGTCTAAAGAATGGTTCAGCAGTGAAGACATCAACGCGTTAGAAGAGTTGATTGGTCGTATAAGGAGATTAAAAGAGAACGTTGGCTTCATAGCCAACCGCGTCACTGCAATTCAAGCAGGCCTAGACAGCTGGCAGTCCGAGCAAATAAACCGAAAACTTTACTACCTATCTTTCCTCTCCATTATATTTCTCCCTCTGTCAATAATAACCGGAGGTCAGTTTTTCACATAAAACTCGAACACATATTTCCCTGTCACGCCATCTGGCATAAACCTCGGCTGTTCCTTGTTGGCAGTGTTCGGGATGAATGTGGGCGGAGTTCCTTGGACCGGACAGAGAGACCCCGCGCTAAAGGATGGGTTTCGCAACGTGATGATGGTATGTGCAGCGATGCTTGCAGTGGTTCTCTTGTGCTTCGGTTTCCCGGCATTGTACAGCCGTGCAATTGCCTGGTGGAGAAGGCCGACTATGCAACGAAGCTGGTCCCTCAACCGGAGGTCCTTCATTAGGAGAGCCGGGATGGATGGAGGGAGAACAGACAGAGGGGGATATGTTCGACTTTAGGCTGGAGCGTGATGATCATCGTACATGCTAGATATGTTCGATCTTCTCCCTCTTTTGATCCGACATCATCTTGCCCGGGATGGATCGTTCTTGTACTTGAATCGTTGATCATCTGCTAACTTTTACACACACGCACACACCACACACTAATTTTGCTAGATGTAGGCCATTCTTGCATTTCTTTTCTCCTTGTGGATATTGATTTTTCTTGTACAGTATCTTTTGTTTAATTGAGATGGAAAGTGTAGCATGGTGTTTCTAATTTAAATATATTGACGATTAAGGTGACAAGCCTTATACTTTTCAACTAATTGAAACATTCAACTCAGTCAGTTATGAAATTTAGCAGATTTAATGTATTTTCGAACTACTCATTCCTATATGGATTTATATTTTATGCCTTAGATATATTTTTGGTGTACACATATATAGTTAAATTTGTGATACTACATTTTGAGGTACTACATTAGTAGCATAGTCTATCTAATTTTTCTCTTATTTTATTCTCACAGTCTCTTAACTCACCAATAATTATTTATTAATATTTGTGTTAAAAAAATGCCTCAGACACTAACGAGACAGAGTAATAAGATGGATGAAGTATTAAGCAATTGGATACATGGTCTATTTTGTACCATAAATGTTTCACATCTAACCAGTAAATTGGATTCGAATTACTATGACTATGTGATAAATTAGAAACCATGTTCTTTATTTTATAAAAAATACTAGTAGTAGATTCTAAGATAACAAAAAATACTAGTAGTAGATTCTTAGAGCATCTCCTATGGCGCCCCTCCGGTAGGACGTCCGGTCGGACACCGGGAAGGGCGACGGGACGTCCGCCGTTGGGAGGTCGGAGGTCGGATACGGACGTCCCGTGAGGACGTCGGGTGTCCTCGGACATCCCGGCGACGGGCGGGCGGACGTCCGCCACTGTGGCTTCAACTCGGACGTCCGGTCGGACGTCCCGTTTTTTTTTTTTTTTTTTTTTTTTGAAACTCTATATAT
This sequence comes from Salvia splendens, assembly GCF_004379255.2. Taxonomy (NCBI): domain Eukaryota; kingdom Viridiplantae; phylum Streptophyta; class Magnoliopsida; order Lamiales; family Lamiaceae; genus Salvia; species Salvia splendens. Next base: position 32,888,446 of record NC_056042.1, on the reverse strand, counting down.
ACGGCTCGTTGAATTTTATTTCATTCGCACCACTTGCGTTAATAACAAGTTTCTCTCTCTACATCTATAATCTCAAGTATATCTAGAATGTCTAGTGAAAGTGATAGCGAGAATGAGTTGGAGGTCGCTGTTTCAGGTGCTATACAGAGGCTGCTACAACAGAGGTTGCAGCGGCGGGCAGCAGGCGGCGGTACCTCGGCCGATCCATCGTCGAACTCAAGTACCCCGTGACCACATTGCTGCACATATTCGGTTGTATGCGGACTACTTCGCTCCGCAACCGCGTTTTGGGGAAGCCTTATTCCGGCGACGCTTTAGGATGCATCGTCCGCTGTTTCTGCACATCGTGGGTGCTTTAGAGAGTAGATACCTGTTTTTTAGGATCAGAGAGGATGCAGCTGGCAAACCCGGACTCACGCCCTTGCAGAAGTGCACTGTCGCAATCAGACAACTGGCGTATGGAGGCGCGGCCGACATGTTCGACGAGTACCTCCACATTGGCGAGTCGACAGCAGTCGAGTGTCTGCAAAATTTTTGCGCGGGCGTGAGAGCGATATTCGGGGAGCGGTATCTTCGGAGTCCGAGCCCCGAAGACTGCCAGATGCTGATAGATATGCATGGGTCGGTGCACGGGTTCCCTGGGATGTTGGGCAGCATAGATTGTATGCACTGGGAGTGGAAGAACTGCCCCGCCGCCTGGAAGGGGATGTACACTACCGGCTTCAAAGCCAAGCATCCCACGATGATCCTTGAAGCTGTAGCTGACTACCGGTTGTGGATATGGCATGCTTATTTTGGAGTCGTCGGGTCCAACAACGACATCAACGTTCTCCAGTCGTCGCCCCTGTTCAACGATCAGTGCAATGGCGTTGGTCCCGCCATCAATTTCGTCGCCAACGGCAACCAGCATAATATGGGGTACATTTGGCAGATGGGATATACCCAAACTGGCCTGTCTTTGTGAAGTCAATCAAGCATGCGACCGGACAAAAGAAGACATACTTTGCGAGCCGTCAGGAAGCAGCGCGCAAGGATGTGGAGCGGGCATTTGGTGTGCTCCAGAGTCGGTGGGCGGTAGTGAAGGGTCCTGCACGGCAGTGGTATATTCCCAACATCGGCGATGTCATGTACGCATGTATCATAATGCACAACATGATTGTCGAAAATGAAGCTGCGGAACTGACTCAGTGGACCAATGAAGATGATACGGGTGCAGGTCCAAGTCACGGCGTGGCCACCGCGAATGTGAATATGGGGGTACCTCATGGAGAGGTCGAGCGGCTGCGTGCATTTGCCGACATGCGGCAAACAGATGCCCATATTCGACTTCAGCAGGATATTATCGAAGAGGTTTGGACTCGGAGGGGTTGACGTGATAATGTATGAATTTTTTTTTATTAGTGTGTAATTTTTTTTTTCGAATCATGTATGTTTTTTCCGATAAAGTTGTTAATTTTTCCCGTTCATATTCTCGGTCAAATTTTATTTCCGTAAACGTAAATTGTTTTTATTTGTGAATTTATGATTTTTTTATTGCGGGATGTCCTAGTGGGAAGGGCGATGGGAAGGGCGGATATGCATGGGATGTCCTAGTGATGTGGCAGTGGGGTGGGATGTCCTAGTGACGTGGCAGGAGGTGTTTTTGGGATGTCCTAGTGGATGTCCGAGTGGGATGTCCGCCCACTGGAGATGCTCTAAGATAACAAAAAATCAAAAATAAAAGGCACTTGCAAATTTGTTTAAATTTGGCACATGCTTATCTTGGGGAACAATCCACCTAGAATTGTAACCACGTATCTCTAGAAGCTTCCGACATTACATTTCTCCGCTATTTATTTATTCACATTTCATCAATCCTTTTTTTCTAAACCTCAGCTATTTGAGGCAGTTTCACTCTCCTCTTTCAAAGCTCATCTTCATAAACCCTAAACCCTAGCAACCAAGGTGCCCTCAGATCGCTCCGTTTCAATGGCCACCGCCGTCCTCCTCAGATCTCTTCGCCGCCGCGATGTTTCCTCCGCTCCTATCTCTGCTTTCAGAACAGTACGTCTCGCCAATATCTCTGATTGTTCTTTTTCAGTTTCTCTTTGATTCATTTCTTTGTAATATGGTGTGCAGTTTTATTTACTGTCTTAGATCTGGTTTGAACTGCGTATTTTACTGTATTTCAGGAGGTGACAGTCTATTAGAATATTTTTTTGCAGGATTTCTGTTGTGATGAATCTACGAATTTGTTCTTTGTTTTATGTGTCACATGTATACGGCTGCTATGATTTCTGGTGATTTGAATTTGCGAGTAAATATTTTGAACATCGTGGTCTATTGTCATCTGATTTTGGATGCAAACCATCTCACAATCAGTGTGAAATTAGTTTATCGGTAGAATGAAGGATTGACTGAATGCTGGATGTGATCTTTTGCGTGCATTCTTTTTTTTTAATTTTATTTTCCCATGATTTTTGGTTAAATTACTGGCAGTACTTCATGCATCTTGCCATTGAGCAGTTTCTTGTTTATGACGACGCTATTTGATTAGTGAATTTTAGGAGTCAAACTATGTACTGCTTCGGTTAAGATAATTCTATATATGCAGCACCTTTAAAATTGAGTGTTCTTTCTGAAGACTATACTATTAGCGTTTAGCACCTCGAGAATTTAATTTACCCACCTATATATTGTGTTTCAGTTAACTGGAAACACCAAACCATCATGGGCAGTAAGCAACAAGTGGGCAGGTCTTGTGAGGCCATTCAGGTATGTTCCGTGCTCATCATTTTGTATATCAAGCATTGAGTAGTTGCTTTATTTCTTTTGTGATTCAATTGTATTTTCTTCCTGAACAGCACCAAACCGGCTGGAAATGATGTGATTGGTATTGACTTGGGTACCACAAATTCTTGTGTCTCTGTTATGGAGGGAAAGGTGCCAGAATTTTCTCTCAATTGAACCTGCATCTTACTAGTTTTTGTTATCAATTGATTTACTTACATGTAAGATGCTTACAGACTCCAAAAGTTATTGAGAATGCTGAGGGTGCTCGGACAACTCCATCAGTAGTTGCATTTAGCCCAAAAGGAGAACTGTTGGTTGGAATACCAGCAAAGAGACAAGCTGTCACTAATCCAACAAACACAGTCTTTGGCACCAAGCGTCTAATTGGTAGACGTTTTGATGATGCTCAGACACAGAAAGAAATGAAGATGGTTCCTTACAAAATTGTTAGAGCTCCTAATGGTGATGCATGGGTCGAGGCCAATGGGCAGCAGTACTCCCCTAGTCAAATTGGTGCTTTTGTCCTGACCAAGATGAAGGAAACTGCTGAAGACTACCTCGGGAAGACTGTCACAAAGGCTGTTGTGACCGTCCCTGCGTATTTCAATGATGCTCAGCGACAAGCCACAAAGGATGCTGGGAGAATTGCAGGGCTTGATGTGCAAAGGATTATTAATGAGCCTACTGCAGCTGCACTCTCTTACGGCATGAACAATAAAGAAGGCCTGGTTGCAGTTTTTGACCTTGGAGGTGGAACATTTGATATATCCATTTTGGAGATTTCCAATGGTGTCTTTGAGGTGTGACATACTTGTTAAGTGCATTTTAACTGGTCCTGTCTTTGTTTATGTCTTTATGCTGATACATGTTTGCTTGTAGGTGAAAGCCACAAACGGTGACACATTTTTGGGAGGGGAGGACTTCGATAATACTTTGTTGGAGTTTTTGGTGAGTGAATTTAAGAGAACAGACAGTATTGATCTGTCCAAGGATCGTCTTGCTCTTCAGAGACTACGGGAGGCAGCTGAGAAGGCAAAGATTGAGCTCTCATCAACTGCTCAGACTGAGATCAGCTTGCCCTTCATCACTGCTGATTCAACCGGTCCAAGGCATCTGAATATCACACTGACAAGGTCTAAGTTTGAGGCTTTGGTTAACAGTTTGATCGAGAGAACTAAGAATCCTTGCAGGAGTTGCTTGAAGGATGCTGGCATCTCCATTAAGGAAGTTGATGAAGTTCTCCTCGTTGGAGGAATGACCCGTGTTCCCAAGGTTCAGGAAGTAGTTACTGAAATATTTGGCAAGTCCCCTAGCAAAGGTGTGAATCCTGATGAAGCTGTTGCCATGGGGGCTGCTATTCAGGGTGGCATTCTCCGAGGTGATGTCAAAGAGTTGCTTCTCCTTGATGTTACACCGTTGTCTCTAGGTATTGAGACACTCGGAGGAATCTTCACCAGATTGATAAACAGAAATACCACAATTCCAACAAAGAAAAGCCAGGTCAGTAGCATTTTGTGAAGGTGTAATCTTCTTCTGAAGGTATTATACTATTGATTTCTGGTTCAAGACACTGATGTAAGTCTTAATATTATTGCAGACATTCTCGACCGCTGCTGACAATCAGACCCAGGTCGGCATCAAAGTGCTTCAAGGAGAGCGTGAAATGGCCACAGACAACAAAATTCTCGGTGAATTTGACCTCGTGGGTATTCCTCCAGCTCCCAGGGGCTTGCCTCAGATCGAAGTCACATTTGACATTGACGCCAACGGTATTGTGACTGTTTCTGCCAAGGACAAGACCACCGGCAAAGAGCAGCAGATCACGATCAGGTCATCAGGTGGTCTGTCAGAGGACGAGATCGAGAAGATGGTCAAGGAGGCCGAGGCACACGCCCAGAAGGATCAAGAGAGGAAGGCATTGATCGATGTCAGAAACAACGCCGACACCACCATCTACAGCATCGAGAAGTCCTTGAACGAGTACAGGGAGAAGATTCCAAGCGAAGTAGCAACCGAGATCGAGACTGCCGTTGCAGATCTGCGGACCGCGATGGCCACAGAGAACATTGACGACATAAAGGCGAAGCTTGATTTGGCAAACAAGGCCGTGTCGAAGATCGGGCAGCACATGTCTGGTGGTGGCGGATCGAGTGGCGGGCCCACTGGAGGCTCTGAGGGAGGTGAACAGCAGCCACCTGAGGCAGAATATGAGGAGGTGAAGAAGTAGGATGGGTGAGAATTGATTCAGCGGAGTTCATTTTTGTATTTACATTACTATTAGTTGGGTTGTGATAGGAGTTCGATTAGAAACTTCCTCGGGCGGAATTGAGCATCGGATTTCTTCTTTTTTGTTTTTTGACATAAATTTGGTGAAGAATGATATATGCTGAAATATCGTATAATAAATCCTATGCTGCTTGGGGTATGAGATTTCGTTTTTGGGAATTGTGTTGTGTGCATTTTGCATCTTTGGATGAGTGAGATGTATCAGCAATGGTTTTTGCATCTTTAGGTTCTCGAGTGCTTTGCTTACATTTGATAAGACGAGTCCGTTGTATAGCGTGTTCATCACTTTTGAGTATATTTTTAAGGCTACCACTACAATGGATTTGAACTCAGCATTAACCACACTCTATTGCTTCATTACTTGTATAATTTTTTTTATTACATTCAAATAGTAGTATGTTAGAAAGTAAAAGAGAGGAAAAGTGTTCTTTTTGCTAAAAATAAAAATGACGGACATCACAAATATGAACGCAAGTAGCTTATAATAGGATGGAGGGAGTGCTAGAGAGTTTGTTAGGATAGTTATGGATATTTTATGTTTGATAATATTTTCAGTTTGTTTTCACTTTTAGTTGAAAAATAGTAGTATCAGAGATGAATAAAATAAGATAGATAAAAGAAAGTAAATTAAATGATGGAATAAAATAAGAGTAATTGAATATTTTATTTTTTATTAAAAGAAAATGACTTAACTTAATTACGACATTACAAAATGAAATATTATAACTCAACTTAGTTGGAATGAAATATTAGCGTTTAACCCACACAACTCAAGTGATTTTTGCATACTAATTTGAGATTATCAAGCTAAAACAAAAATATAAGTTTTCCACAGGGGATTCATTCCCATAAAAGCCCATACAAATTAAAGTCCTAACTGCATACACATATTTATATTACCTCAAACCCTAATAAAAGTGGCGCCACTATATCCTGCTCTCCCCCTTACCGGTGAAACCCGCACCGCCCGCCTCACCGCGTTGCTCTGCCGCCATACCTCGTCGCATTGCTTCTCTCCTGCCTCGCCGTGGTGTGTTGCAGAAGGTATTGATTTTCTTCAATTAAAGTATTCTGATTTTATTATTTCTGTTTGAATTGATTTTTTTCTATTCTAGATTGAGTTCCTGCTCATTTTTATATGGTATTTATAGAGATTTAAAACTTTTATAGATATGATGGTGTGTTTTTATGCGTTTGCAGAAAAATTTAAATTTTAAGCTGAGTTAAATGGGTAGCAAGAAGAGAGAATCGAGTTCGAAGCAGGAATCCGCGTTGGAGAATGGCGAGGATAAGCAGAAATTGAACGTGATCTCCGAGAATGCGGATGTGGAGCCCTCGAAAAAGAGAATGAAAAAGGAGAAAAAGAAGAAGGATATTGAGCTACCAGAGGTTGAGAATGTGAATGATGCTCATGCCACACCAGCATCTTCAAATGCTCACAGGGCTCCGTTGAATTCGAGGGAGAGGAAAAAACATAGGAAATTGAAGGATAAGGTGAGGCACAGTGGGGAGGGGCAGAAAATCGATTCAGGGGCTGAAAAGATGGAGGTGGAATCGAAAAATGATGGTAATGAGAGTGGTGGAACCAGTAGTAGTGGTGGGGGATTGTTGCCTAAGTTCCACATTGGGGTGTTTAAGGAGCTGGCAGCTGTAGATGCCAGTGTGAGGGAAGCGGCAGCTAAGACGTTGGCTGTGGAGTTAAGGCAAGTTCAGAATGCGTATGATAAGTTGGAGAATAAGGATGAGGTGGAGGATAAGTCGAAACTCGAAGCGGAGAAGGATGATGGGTTGAATAACTGTGCTCCCTCTGTGAGGTATGCTGTGCGGAGGCTTATTCGTGGTGTTTCCTCATCTAGAGAGGTGCGGTTTCTAATTTCTATTGCCGATGAATTTATTGAATTTTATGCTGTAAGCCTATAATTGGCCAAGAATGTTATGGATGGTTGGATAGAGATGAATTTCATGTAGTTTCATGCTTTTGCATCTGATACTTGTTGTTTCTGGCATATCAAACAGCACGGAGCTGCAGCAGGATGGGTGTTTTTCATGTTAAATTGAATCCTTTTCCCCTCCAATATATTGTTTTTCCATGTTCTCCTTGGTTAATTTTCTCACGTTTAACAACGTATCAAAGAGTTGGGTGTGTAGTTTACCACATACTCACTTGCGCAATTGTAAATATTGAAAATGTGAGCAATGATGGGTTAAGATTACCTAGTAAGTAAGAGCATTATATTCGACATGCTTAAGTAAGATACGGCATCATTTGTTCCGTGGTACTAAGTGGGCAGTAAAGGTCTTATACGGATTGTCTAAGACTCTAATCCTTCTGATTTAAGTGCCGACCTGAATATAATTATTGATATTAGATTTGAGATTTCCAGATTTAAAATTTTATAATTTGTTTTTGCGTATATGCAGAGAAAGTTGTGGTACACTTAATAGGAATGTTGTCAAGAAAGTTCTCGGAGAGTTATTTTATTGCTAATTTTAACTGAGTTATGCATGGAATATGTCCCAGTGAAGATTTTATTGAATACACTGCTTATTTTTCTTCTTAATTTTTTCTACTCTTCTGTTGCAGTGTGCAAGGCAAGGGTTTGCATTAGGTCTCACAATGCTTGTTGCCACGGTTCGTAGCATTAAATTAGAGTCATTGCTAAAACTAATTACAAGTTTGCTGGAGGTCTCATCTTCGATGAAGGGTCAGGTGAGTAATGATCCCTCCTCAAATGAAGTCAATCATTGAGATTTGATTTTTTAAATTATGTGGCACCTTTTGTCTATAGGAGGTTAAAGACTGCCTACTAGGCCGTTTATTTGCATATGGGGCTCTTGCAAGATCAGGAAAGCTTACTGAAGAATGGAAGTCAGATAATAACTGTGTACTCATCAAAGAATTTACCAAATGTCTTATCGATCTTGCAGCTAAGAAACGGTACCTACAAGAGCCTGCTGTTGCTATTTTACTGGAGATAGTTGGAAAGGTAATCCATCATATATTACCTGCACAGCATATTATTATTTTTTCCATCATGCTGATGAGTGGAATAAGATATCGCTCGCAGTAGTAATAATCCTTAAGACTTATTCTTTTGTAATTACTCTATTAGATTGTGCTGGGACATCTGCACAAAAAATTTACTTGTAACGACTTTATGTATTAATTATAAGCCTTCCTCAGTGCCATATCTTCTCAGGATTCTTTAATGTTTACGACCCATGACTAAATGTGCCCTGTATGCTGTATCTGTTTAATGGTTTAGTTGCCTGAGGAAGCACTGCTGGAGCATATTCTTGAGGCATCGGGGCTACAGGAGTGGTTAGAAGGAGCAACTGAAGCTGGAAATCCTGACGCATTACTTTTAGCTCTTAAAATACAAGAAAAAGTTTCTATCGACCATAAATTTAATAAACTATTGCCTTCCCCCTTTAGCAAAAGTGCCCTTTTTGCTGCTGATTACCTATCCACTATTTCCAGTTGCCTGAAGGTACTACTCATATTTATTTTCTTACAGATTTTTTTACTGATTAAGTGATATTTCAAGTCATTGCTGATCTATATGTCTGGTGTAACGCAGGAGTCTACCTTCTGTCAGCCACGAGTGCATAGTGTATGGCCCGTCCTTATTAGTTATCTGTTACCTGATGTCATACAAGATGCTGATTCAGCATCAGGTCCAATTTCGAGCAAGAAGCACAAAAAAAGTCGTAAGAGTAGCTCTGCTGACGAAGATATGGAAAAAAATCTGGTCAGCTTCTGTGAAATAATAATTCAAGGGTCCCTTCTAACCTCATCTCACGATCGCAAAAAGCTAGCATTGGATGTGCTGTTGCTTCTGCTTCCAAATCTTCCTGCTACTTATGTGCATGTTATATTGTCATACAAGGTTGTCCAAGGTCTTGTGGACATACTCTCCACAAAAGATTCTTTGCTTTATAAAGTTGCTCAACATTTTCTTAAAGAACTGTCTGAATGGGTAGTGCATGATGACATGAGGAGGGTTGAGGTTATAATGGCTCTGCAGAAACACAGCAATGGAAAATTTGATTGCATCACCAGATCAAAAACAGTGAAAGACCTGATGTCAGATTTCAAAACAGAGTCTGGCTGCATTCTGTTCATTGAAAGCTTGATTACCATGTTTCTTGATGAAGGTCAATCTTCAGAAGAACCTTCAGATCAGATTCAAACTACTGACGACAATTCTGAGATCGGATCTATTGAGGATAAAGATGCTGCTGGGACACTAGGAACTGCTGAATTTCTTAAAAGTTGGGTTGTGGAATCCCTACCTGCTGTCCAAAAGCATTTGAAGCTAGAACAGGATGCTGCAAAATTTCGTGTGGAGAAAGAAGTTCTGAAGTTTCTGGCAGTTCAAGGTCTATTCTCATCATCACTCGGAACTGAAGTAACATCTTTTGAACTACAAGAAACGTTCCGGTGGCCTAAATCAGCAATTCCTAGTGCTTTATCCCACATGTGTATTGAGCAGCTTCAGTTGTTGCTTTCAAATGCACAGAAAGGAGAGGGGCCTCATGCTGTGGCAAGTGGTGTGGAGGCAAAGGATCTCGGGTCTTACTTTATGCGGTTTCTGGGTATATTATACAACATTCCTTCAGTTTCTCTGTCAAGGGCTTTGAATAGTGACGATGAAAAGGCATTCAAGAAACTGCAGGCCATGGAAAGTCAACTATCAAAAGAGGTACTCCTTTTCAGTCTATGTTAGCCCCTGCATCTCATGATAATACTCAATTTCAGTTCACTTTACTTCTTAAATGTGTACTGTATAATCTTTGTTTTTTTATCTGATGAGTATATAGGTCTGGTAGGAAATTTTTTAATGTAATTTAGCTATTCCCAGCGCATAAAATTATCAGATTCCAATTATATTTTCACAACGTGTGAAGACGGGAAAGAGACTTTCGGAGTATTTGTAACTAACTTATCATGTTTATAGGATGTTTATAATTTGACCAATCTTATCGGATGTTAGATTTCTTATATTTGTGATAAAATATATATGCAAATTGCTCATTTTGACCCATGACTTGAAATTTGGGGTCTTACCCAGACCTCTAAATTAGTTTTAATGACTTAATTCTTGGCTTTGCTTGCAAAGATTATGCTTGTGGTGCTTAGGAGAACTTCTCATTACTATTTTGGTTGTTATAGGAATGTAAGTGTTCTACCACCTCGGATGCAAGTAAGATACATGCTCTGAGATATTTGCTTATCCAACTACTGCTTCAAATCATACTTCGGCCTGGAGAATTCTTCGAAGCTGCCAGCGAAGTTGTCATGTGTTGTAAAAAAGCTTTTGCCTCTTCTGATCTCGAATCCTCTGGAGAAGATGAACCTGAGGAGGATGGTGCTCCTGAACTGATGGATGTACTTGTGGACACAATGCTTTCTCTGTTGCCGCAGTCATCTGCCCCTTTGCGATCTGCCATTGAGCAGGTACCAACTAAATATTCATGTCACTTCCCCATAGTTAATTATATGCATTTTTACCTTCTATTATATCTTAAAGAATGATTCCTTTAGCTAACCAACTCTGGGCCAGCATTACTTGATGATTCACCTATAGTCATAAAAGACATTGGTGCATCGCCCTGTTGCTTTTGATTATCCTCCTCGAGGCTAAATCATTCGTGATATCTTACAGGTTTTCAAATGCTTCTGTAAAGATATAACCGATGATGGTTTACATCGTATGTTGCGGGTTGTCAAAAAGGATTTGAAACCTGCTCGCCACCACAATTCAGATAGTGATGATGATGATGCCGAAGATGATCTGCTTGGTCTTGAAGAAGCTGAAGAGTCTGACGAGGCCGAGACAGGTGAAACTGCAGACAGTGATCAACAGACAGATGAGTCCGAGGCAGTGGTTGGGGTTGATGCAGTCACTGCTGAACTCCCTGATGCGTCTGATGATGAATCTGATGAGGGAATGGATGATGATGCAATGTTCCGAATGGATACTTATCTTGCACGGATATTCAGGGAAAAGAAGAACCAAGCCGGAGGAGAAACTGCACATTCGCAGCTTGTGCTCTTTAAGCTCCGCGTCCTCTCATTGCTGGAGTTGTACCTGCATGAAAATCCAGGCAAGTTAAAATGATCGAAGGGGCACATCTTGTTTTAAGCTTTGATCCATTCCTTAGTTAAAACATACAGTAAGATCTAATCACCTTTGGATATTGTTGATGCAGGTAAACCGCAGGTGATCAAAATATTCTCAAACCTTGCTCAAGCATTTATTAACCCACAAACAACCGAAGGAAGCGAACAGCTTGGTCAGCGTATATGGGGGATTATACAAAAGAAGATATTAAAAGCTAAAGAGTATCCAAAAGGAGAAACAGTGTCGGTTGCAATACTTGAGCCTCTCCTAGAAAAGTATCTGAAGCTGGCAGCAAAGCCTTTCAAAAGAAAAAAATCTGCCTCTAATCCATCCAAGAAGAAACAATCCGCCTCCTGGAGTCGTCACCGCCTGATCAATTCCCTTGCCCGAAGCTCAACATTTTGGATTCTGAAAATTATCGACGCTAGCAACTTCTCAGAGTTTGAGCTACAGAAGGTCTGTGATATACTGCAGCATATTTTAGTGGACTACTTCGATAGCAAGAAATCACAAATGAAATGTGAGTTCCTGAAAGAAATATTCAGAAGGCGACCATGGATTGGGAAACAGCTATTTGGTTTCCTATTGGAGAAATGCAGCTGTGCTAAATCGCAGTTTCGGCAAGTTGAAGCCCTGGATTTGGTGACAGAGGTGCTAAAGTCTCACAGTAGTGCTACTGAAAAGACATCAGAACAGTTTTTGAAAAGCCATGTTCCAAAGCTAAGCAATTTGATCAAGCACCTAGTGACGAATATGCCCGATAAGCAGGCGAGGAGAGCTGGTGTGCGTAAATTTTGTGGCAAGGTGTTCCAGATGCTTGCAACTTTTAAGCTCAGTTCTAGCTTTGTTGATGCTTTGGAAGAAGATGGTTGTGCTGCCTGTCAATCCCAACTTGGTGATACATATCTTGCTCTGAAGAAACAAGTTTGAGATGTTGTATTTCAGCAAGAGGCAAGTTTGATTCTCTACACTATTGTTAAACTTTGATCTGGTTAAGTCTTAGGACTCAATTTTGCACTGTGTTTGTTTCTTCACCAAATCTGTTGTGTCTCAAGTTGTTATTGTTGTTTTACACAATTGCTATGTTTTTCTATTAGTAATTGAGAGTTCAATTCACCTGTTTTCTTAATTCTGTTTTGTAATATGCATTCATAGATATTGACAACTTCTGCTATCATTACTTATGTTTAATACTCTCATTGTTATATAAAAATAGACTACTTTTACAACCATCTAGATTTTAATGCAAAATTAGTAAAGAAAGAGAAAAAGTAATTGGAGACATACTGTTTTCATTCCTTGTGTTTAATACTCTCTTAGGGCGTGTTTTTTAGGGTGGATTGGCTTGGAAAAGAAAATTAAACAAGGCTATTCTCATGTTTTGTAAGTTGGACAAATGGAGAGCCAGGCCCGAAAAAAGGCGGCAGCCCGTGTGAACAGTGCAACTTTTTACTGTTGGGCTTAGTTAAGAAGTCCACCAAAATTGGTGGGTTTATGTTTCCCCTCCTACCCCTAGTTTCATTCTCTCCTCCACCTCCATTTTCATTTCTCTCTACGCCATGGCAGCCGTCGTTCACGCCATGACTGCCGCCATCCGCCATCCGGTGGTAGTAATCCCCTCTCGAGTTCTCGTCTCCCTCGCCGTCATCAACGCCATGGCCGCCGTCGTTTGCGACATGACGGTAGTGGCGGCGACCGGCTAATTTGTTGTCGTGACGATTCTCGAAGTGAGATCCGAGCCGGCGTGCTCCATGCCCGCTGTTGTTTTCCGATTATTTTTTTTTTTTTGTGATTATGGATTGGGAATCAATTTTTGAGGTTCAATTCTTCCATCTGGATTCCCGTTTGCGCAAATTTGAGCCTGCGAATCGATTCTAGGTTCTTTGGTTTTGATTTTAAAACTCGATTTTCTCTCATTTATGAATGAATCCATTGATTATGGAATTTTTGACGAATTTTGGATCTGGGTTTTGCCAAACTCGTCTACTGCAATTTCTTCAACTCAAAAAAGATGCATAAAAGAGAAGGGTAATAATGTCATTTTCACTCCCACTCAAACAATAATCCAAAAAACTATTTTTTTACAAAACAATATGCTAAAATTTTTATCCATACACAATCCTACTCATTCTGGCCATTAATATCATAAAGATTGACTAGTTTTGAAATGACATACTACTATTACGTTTTAGTAATTGAAAGAAAATGTAATTGGATCCGGAAAGAGTATTCTGATTGACTGATATTGACATCTTTTTTTTTTATTGACAAATAAATTATAAAGGCCGATAGTTCGAAACCCCATATGTCCCAGACATTCATCACACACACATTGTGAGTTTTCTTGTGTTAATAGATAGAGACGTGAAACTGGAATAATTCAGAAGGCACAAGTTGAATAACAATAGCAGTAATAGCTTTCTTCCATTTTTTGGGGGAGATAAAAACTGTACAACTTAACCTAACCAAACTATCTATTCATCACCTAAGCTTAAGCTAACAATTTCTTTGGAGAAAAAACCCAACAGATTAGTCTTTTCTTTCTTCATCCAGTAACAACAACAGCCTCATTTGCCATTCTGCAAAGCCAATTTCAAATATATTCAGCTCATATACATTGCTAAAATGACAAGAAAGCTACTACAACACATGCTGCTACTAACACCACAATACCTCATGAACATATATGCTCATTCATTACAGCAACCAAATGCCGATCATCAAGCACTGAATTCATTCAGATTTGTTCAAACAGTTGTCAAGACTGTGCATTATCTGCGTCCGATTCACTACCAGAGGAACTCCCTGAATCTGAATCTGTACAAGGCAAAGCTCAAACAAATGAGCATTTTTTGTTCTCTCAACACAAGGTAGAAACCCAAGAAGAATCAGTATCAATACCACTCGAGGATGACGAATCGCTACTCGAGCTGCCAGAACTGCTCGAGCTACTGCTGGCATTGCCACCGCCACCGCCAAGCCCTTCAACAGCATCAGCACCACCACCACCGCCGCCGCCGAGCCCTTCATCTTTCTCAATCTCCACAGGAGGGAAGCTCGCAGCCGGCATATCATCATCAATATCCAAATCTTCTTCCTCATTGTCTTTCATCTTCTTGCCCGGATCATCATTCTTGTCACTCATTGCACCCTACACAACATTAGCATCAACATAAGTAAACACCAACGAAACCAAGATTGTCTAAACTAGTGAAAATACCACGATATAACAATTCTTGATTGCAAATTCAACTCTTACCATATCAGCGTCGGTAACAGGACTAGTGGGAGCTGGATTGTTGTTCATCATCAATGCTTGCCGCTTTGTCTTGCTCACCAACTTCTTCCAATTCGTCACAAAGCGATCAAGTTCCCACAGCGTTTCCGTATCAAGAGCCTCAATATCAAGCTCGATTTCATCACCATCCTGAGCCAAATGCTCGTTCCTCTTCCTGATTATCTGCACCAGCTGAGGCATTTTCTCTTGGGGCATACTCTGCAACCCAAGTCCAAGCTTCTGCTTCTCGTCCATACTCATATCTCTCTTATTCACATCCTTAGCTCTCGGCTTCGGCAGCTTGGTCGCCACTACTCTTCTTTGCTCCTTGGCAACGGGCAGAGGAGGAGCTCTCACCGGGGAAGGGGGAAACGGCTCCGGTGGATTCATCGGCGGTGGAGGCGGATTAGAAGGCGTAGAGGCACTAGAATGGGCTTGCATTGCAGAATGCATCCCATCAGACTTCTTCATAATGTGGGAAACCGGAACATGGCTAGCTTTCGGCTTCTTCTTCGCAGATAGAACCTGAGAACCATTGTTGTTCCAAGAGCTCCCCTGCAATTCCTCAGCCTCTCGGAACGGGAAATCATTGTTAATGTTGAACTCGCCGGGCTCCTTCTCAAGCCGCTTGTCAAGCTTCTCCTGCACTGGCTTGAACATCTCCTCAAACCGCATCAGCATTTCCTCGGCCATCCCGTTAACGAGATCCGACTTAGGGTTGTACAGCAATGCATTGTTAAAAGTCAGCCTAACGTCAGCGGCGAATTCTGCAGGCGTACGGTATAAATTCTTCGCCAGATTCGCTTTCACGGTACCGAGATCCATGGGATGCTTCACAATATCGTGGTAATCGTGAAGCTTGAAAGCATCTGCATCCACCGGAACTTTGAAAACATACCCGTGTTTGCATTTGATCAATTTATTGACGATCTTCTCGCATTCCTTCAACAAATCCCCAAAATTGGCCGCCTCGAAACCCCCAATGTCAAATTCATTGACAAATTTCTTGGGGGCGGATCCAATCGCAGGGCCAGGACGCTTGCTGCCGCTAAATTTCTTCGATTTCGGTTGAGATCTAGGGGTTTCAACATTGTTGAACCGACCAAACTCAATCCGATCTCGCAAATCACGGATCTGATCAAGCTCGGCAGAGAGACGTTTCCGGAGCTCCAGCAGCTTCGATTTCGTGTACGACGAGACATTAAAGGTCAAATAGCCTCCGTAATTCCCCGCTTCACGAGGTGTGGGAGCCTGGTTGAAGGAATACGCATCATCGGACGCCGTCTGCGTCACGGCCGGCAAATCGACGTTGCTGCGATAACGACTGGCGGCGGCACCGTTCGCTGCAGACGGGTGGTGGAATTGCTTCTGCTTCTTCTTAAAATTAGGATGAGGGTTCGAATTGACATGGGGATTCACGAACTGCGTCTTTCCCATGTGGCTCCAGCTCGCTTCATTCTGGCTCGCTAGAACGGCGGATGCCATGAATCACACCGACGGCAACGCTCGGCTCCGTCGAGTCTCCGGCAGCAATTTCCCCCAAAAATCATGTATCGAACAGCCGGAATCGGACCTTCCCTCCCCTCGCCAAACGACCTACGGCAGCTCAGAGCTAGATTAAATTAAAAAAATCAGCTAGAATTTGGGGGAAAACGAAAAAAGGAAATGATTCTAAACACCAATTTCACAACGATTCTAAACACCAATTTAGGGTTTGAGCGAAGAAATCAGGAGGAGAGGGCGTGCTTCTTAAAGGCGATGAGATCTACCCGCTGATATCACGGGCAGCATCGCAGCCGTCGATCGTCCAGTCCCACGGTAAAAAGTGACTTTGTTTGCTGGCGGGCAGTTGACCGGGACATCTGTCTCGGACGGCTCAGATTGTGCTGTTGGACACGTGGCGTCTTTCTGGACATACGATGGATGGAATTGAGAGGATGGCAAGGCGTTTGTGTCTGAGGTGAGATGAGTCGCACGTGGCAGTTCTTAGGGTTCGTGTGTGGACCACTGAGAGTGGTGACGTGGAATTGACGACGTGAATGTGAAGATAACTCGGTTCGTCATGTGCACCACGGGAAGAACGTTAAAAAGCCGACTTTGTTTGAATTTTACAATTGTGCGTTGTGCCCTATGCATGCACAAACTGAACCGAAACGGCGGTTAACCGCCGGTTCATAATCCGGAACCAGAACCAGCGGCGGCGGTTCGGACGGTTCGGTTCAAGTTCACGATTTTTAGAAACCGGAACCGACGGTTCAACAGTTCGAACCGGCGGTTCAAATAAAAATAAAAAAATATATTTATTATTTATAAAAATTAATTTTTATATTTAAAAATTAATTTTTATAAAAAAATAAATACAAAAAATTCATAATATCCCATATTTATTTGTTGGGCCTCTGAATTCTAAGAAACCATTCTTGGTTGTTTCTCTTTTATAAAGATATCTTTGAATGTTTTATGTTTCAGTTTCGATGTAGGACAAAATATGTCGAAGTATTTTCTTTTATAACTATATGTTTAGATCATTCATTAATCTTTTTCCAATGTAGAAGAAAAAACTTTCTTTATTTTTTACATTTTATTATTTACTACTATTTTTATATTTATTTTTGTCATAATTCCTTTTCTAAGGCAAATTTATAGTTAATAATAGCATCAACTAGAATAGTTTAGTTATAATAGTTTAATTAAATTTGAATGTGGCATATTGCTCATAATTTGTATATTTATAGAATGTGGATATGTTTAAATAATTGGATTTAAATGTAGGTATGTTACTCATTTTTCTCAATGTATTGATTAAAATGTGTAAAAAAATAACAATTAATATAATTTGTATAAGAATGATAAAAATAGACGATTAAAAAAGCAACCAATATTTAAATTTATTGTTTTAGACTTCAAGTCTTTAGTGATTTGTAATTGTTGTAACTTATAGCCTCGTTTAAATTTATATCAATAAAGCAATTTCTTCGTGATTTTTTGAATTTTATTTACGCACATTCCATAGATAACTAAAGAAGAAAATGCAAAAAAAAAAATCAATGTTCGGAACCGGCGGTTTTTGAACCGTGTGCATGCCTATTGTGCCCTTCAATTTAGTAGGGGTTTCTACTTTCCACAATTGGTCTTGATCTTCATTTTATTATAGAACTAACACTTTTCTAAATTTGTATACTTATTGTGTCCCCACCTGTATGTATATGTTTTGGCATAAATTACTTTTTCAAATACTATTATGATTTAAATAATATTTTATTCGATAATAAAATATTAGAAAATGACTTGAGGGTGTTTTTGTAAATGCTGAAAATATTTTATCAAAGGTTCTGAGGTGCGGCTGTATTGCATGTACATAGGTCGGGATTTGTTGAGTGTGATCCAAGCACATTGTGCACATGCCGCCTCAATCGCGCCTCTAGTCTCATCTATAAAATATTACTATTAGTATCTATAAAAAATGGCCAGAAAAGTCCCTGTCTAGGTATTCTAATCTTGAATGCAAGCATCAAAATGTGAATAATGTGATAAAACTATTAATAACATTCATCAAGTAAAAATCAATTCGATCATAGAAAAATTATTGAATTGTATAATTAATAAACAAAAAAAGGTAAACTAAAAATAGTAAAATAAAATAAAGGAGAATAGTAGGGGTAGAATCGGCAAAGGACTGCCAAAGTGTGCTGGGCCCAACCCAACCCATGAGCAATAATATTTTTTTTCAATTATAAAAGACAGCAATATATAGGGTGGCGTCCATATCTACCCAAACGAGTTTTTTCTTTTTTTTTTCTACAATAAAATTTATATTCCGTGTTTGTACTGAACTTTTTTTTGTTCCGGGTTTGGGAGATGCGTCTCCTTTTAATGAGACGCATGACGATTATGCGTCTTTCATAAAGACGCATGAGGGTCATGCGTCTCCCTTTTTTTCGTTTTTTTAACGACGCATGAGGGTCATGCGTCTTAGGTAGAGACGCATCTCCCTCATGCGTCTTTTATTTTTTTTAAATTTTAATAGACGACGCATGATGCTCATGCGTCTTAGGGAGAGACGCATGATGCGTCTCTAACTTGCTTAAATCTGTAGCAGGAAGGCACCCGGTCGGGTGTGTTTTTTGGCCTACTAATTCCACCCGCCCGGGTGACAATTTTAACAAAGGCGGAGTCCAGAGCATAACACTCGACCAGGTGAGTTTTGCACCAATAAATCACCCGGCCGGGTGAAAATTTTAAAGCATAAAGAGTCCAGAGGCATTTCACCCGACCGGGTGATATTTTCAGTTGCAAATATCCACCCGGCCGGGTGGTTCAATTCAAACTGCAATTTTGCAGTTTCATGACGGTTTCGGGGAAATTAGGCAGGATACTGAAAGGAGAAGACGAGCACGGTGGGGAGAGAAAAAAAATCAAGGGAGGAAGGAGACGAGAGAAAGACTTGAGAATATTGAATCAAGAAGAGAAGTTGTGCTTGAGATTTCATCAAACAATTCATCTTCTCCGAATTTGCTCCATGGTTTCAAGGATCTTCATCTCCATTATTTTTGTTCTTAGTTCAAACATGTTAGGCTAAGAATATTGTGTTGCTCCAAACATGTAGAAAAATTAATTTCATGATTTATCCGATGTTCGTTTCTATTTCGTGCTCGTCTTTGCTACTTGTACTTTGAATGAAATTATCCCTCAAGGTGCATCTTTTGTAATAGTTTCAATTTCTTATTTTGATGCCTCTTTAGCATGAAATAAGATGGACCGAAGTAGTATTGAATTATCATTTGTATTCGTTCAGATGAAAAATTGACAAATTGACAAATTGATCATTTGTATTCGTTTAGATTATCATCTGCCTTCAAAATCAACCTGGCAAATTACTATGTATTTTTTTTCTTTCACAGAACCACTTCTCTAAATAATTTACTAAAAAAAGTTCACTACTTGCAAAATGGAAAGCATAATTTACTTGCAAAAAATTCACAGAACCATAGAATCATCATGTACAGCAGTGATCATCATGCATACATGCAAAAGGGAAATTAAAATCAGAAACAAAATCATCCGAATCAGCTCCTCTTCTCCAGAATAATACTTAAATAAACAAAGAACCTGAGCTACTTATACGACGACAGAGTGTATTTTGACGGTTCAATCCCCTTATTCTTCCTTGTTGACATTCTCTTGTACACTTTGCTCATGAGCTTCCCAACCCCGCCGCGTGATGAACCCTCCGCAGCTGGTCGAGGTTGGACATGGATGCTCTGAACAACGTCTTCTTCCTCATTTTCCTCCTCTATGTTTTCATTTTCTTCTTCTCCTTCATCATCATCCTCTTCTTCAGCTTGTACATGAGGCACGATCTGGTAATTCTGGAAGAATGAATCGACCGACGCTCGGGCCCCACTCCATTGCGGCACGTCTTGGCTTTGTGAATATGGGCGACAATTCCAATTGGGCTCAGGCTGGCTTGGAGAATACAGGGGATGGTCCCACTGTGACTGAGACTCATGTGCCGGGTATGAATACCACTGGGGTGGGTCATGCTCTTGATTCTGCGGATCTGGTGCTACATAGTCGGGATGCGGCTGCGACATCCTAAATTGCTTTGTGTAGCCGTGTCCCCCAGTCCGAACACCAGGCACTCCATGACGCCGTGGAACTACTTCTGGTTGATAAGGCATGACCACATCCCGATGTTGAGAAGCGGGGTACTCCATGACATCAGCGTTGTTCGTAGATTCGAGGACATTCCTAACAATTTCTCAAATCTGGCGTACTCGTGGGTCCATTTCGTCTTCCATAGTTAAATGGAAAACCTGCTGAAAACCCTCAACCTAGACAAAAAAATGATACAAATATCAATACGAAACAATCTATATCACATGAAAGCATATAGTTTAATATAACAAACTTACAAATAGTCTCATCGAAGTAGCCGACTCGTTCATCCCAGCAGTGGACCGTGCCCCAGGCTGAGTCAGGTACGTCACGGTAATCCTGTTATACCACGCCATATACCCCGGGCTCATAGGAATATTCATGGACATCGGTGCGGCGTCTTCGGCAGCTTGGAACCTTTCGTACCTCAGGTCCCACTCCCCAATGTAGAACTGATGCGTGTTTGCCCAGTTGTTGCCCTTCTTACCACGCCGATCATTTTTGCCCAAATGATCGGCGTTCCTTAGCATCCTGTCTACATACTGAGGTATATCCTGGTACCGATTGAACTGTCGCCGCACTCGTCCAGGCTCATGTGCCTCGACATAGGCCCAACATACCAAGTAGGTTTCGCACAAAGAGCATCCATTCACATCATCGCAGTAGTCAGGCAGTATGCAATGTGCGTATGGTGTCCAGATAAACTACAAAACAGCAATGCAAATGCCAAATTAATTCCATAATAAGTTCATAAATGAAGTCTAAACCGAAATAATATTCACCTGGCTAGGTCTAATCAGAGATATTTGGTCACGGTAATGCTCAACCGAGTGTCTAGGAACATTTCCTATCTGCTTTGTTCCTTTCCACCTATACATAAAATTGATGTAAGTAAATTACCCAATATGCATAAATAAATAAATACTTAGATATATACTTGGCGCCACATGGTGTATATGGCTCGTGCACAATTGATCCTATGAACGAAGGCTTCAATGTGGGCATTCTTTCCCACGCCCATAGCTGCAGAAGGATCATAGGCTCGCCCAACTCTTTCCTCTTATCCATGGAAGCCTCACACAGATAATGATAAAGGTAGGTCAATGCCACACTTCCCCAACTAATAGTCTTCACCTCTTCCGGATCCCCAAGCGCATTCAACCACATAAATGGAACCTTACACCCCGTGGTGTCTAGTAGAATGAGACCTTCTAATAAAATTAGGGCATGTATACGTGCCCTTTGGATGTATACATACGTAGGTAGGTCATCACCCAGAGGCATCCTTGTTTGGTTGATCAGCGCGGTCATCAGCAAACCGTCTTGCTTTGTCTCTGTGGAAGTATCTGGTATCCATCCCAACAGATCGTGGCACTTGCTGGTCCAATCTGGAAAGTTGATATGATAGTCGCGCCCTGTGAAAACGTGACCCTCCGCCCTCAAGCCCCAAATGGCTTGCACATCTTTCAAGGTGATCGTCGCCTCACCGATTGGTAGATGGAAAGTGTGCGTCTCCGGCCTCCAACGCTCAATCAAAGTCGTGATCAGCAGCTCATTGTCGACCTTCATGGGCCTCCCACAATCCATCACGCCTTTGAAACCAAAGGCGTCAAGCCAATATCTAACATTCTCATGAATGTCGATGTCCCAAGTCTTACTTTCTATCCTTCGGACTTTAAATACTTGTGTTGTGCCCTCTTTCATGAGTTTATTTGAAATATGATGTTTCTGCATATTTAGCACGGACGGGTCTTCGGGTCCATATAATAATTGTCCGCTAGAACTTGAAGTCTCCATCTAATCTAAGTACATATTCACAAAACAACAATTACAAACTCACAATTGCAATACAAATAACATATACATTCAAATTCATCGGCAAAATAACAAACATCATAAACCAAATGATTCACTCCAATTCAACACAATTCATGATTTATAATGCCTAATTTATATATAACTACTAAATTAGAAGGTTAAATTAAAAGATACATTTCAACCCATACTCTATTCTCCAATTACAACCAAAATCACAACACCAAGCATCTCAAACATATCATAAACTATACAATAGCATGAATTTAACCAATAATATCCATTACTATTAACAAAACAACAAAACATCGACTAAAAATTAAGCAATTTGTTGTAAACCATAATTTACAAAATTGGGAGAAATCTAAACAAAATATGCACATTAACAATAAATAAGGGAGGAATGTTGAAAGATTGAAGGAAACTTACCGAAATACGAGGGGAAATCGTCGGATTCGCCGGAATTGCCAATGAAAAATCACCTAATTCGTCTTTCTCTCTTTCTGTCGCGCTCGAAGGAGGCTACTGCCTCTGCCTCATCTGATTTAATTCGAATTAGAGACGCATGAGGGAGATGCGTCTCTACCTAAGACGCATGGCCCTCATGCGTCGTTAAAAAAAATGAAAAAAAGGGAGACGCATGACCCTCATGCGTCTTTATGAACGACGCATAATCGTCATGCGTCTCATTAAAAGGAAACGCATGAGGGTCATGCGTCTCTCCCAAACCCGAACAAAAAAAAAGTTTAAAACAAACACGGAATCTAAGTTCTATTCTAGGAAAAAAAAAGAAGAAAAAACCCATACCCAAACCTTTTTATAACTCTCTACTGCTTTTTTATTCTTCTCAGTTTCAGCTACATATTTCCAATAATGTTTCCGCCGCGGCGTGTATGAGTTGAATCGCTGATGCCGCAGACCAGCGGGATCTGATGTTGTGTTATTTCGCACGGTTAATCTCCGCCGGCCGCCGCGGATCGCGAATGAGATGCGGCGGCGGAGGGAGGAGGTTTTTTGCGATGTGGCTGAATGTGAATTTGGCGCGAATTTGAGCTGAATTTGGCGTTGCATTTGTGTGAATCATGACGTGTGTAGGTGGCAACGTGAGTACTTTTTCGTCCAGTAAAGTTGAGCTCTGTTTTTTTTTTCTACGAGTTTTGTGACATTTACGTTTTTCATTTTATTTTTTTCATATATCTAGTCCTTGATTTAATATGTAAATTCGCTTTAAAATTGGAGTAACATTTTTTCCGTTACCTTTTTAAAATTTTTTAATGGAGGAATAGTAATTATTAATATCAAATGGACAATAAAGCTGTCTCGTCTCGATCATGGATTTATTATTCAGAGATGAGACATGAGAGGCAAGTCGTTTGAATTATAAAAGTACTCCATATTTAAATGGTTTTGGTGAAATGTGGATTTAATGCGGGCATTTTGCTAAGTCAAAAATGTGTTCTTCAATAGATAATTGTTGTTTGAATAGAAAATCGAATAATATTAAACTTTCATATGCAAATTCATGATTGTATTTTTGAACTATAGAGTAATCTAATCGAGGGTTCAAGATAGTCTCGTTACTGTTATATGTGAAAATACATTTAACCAAAAATACAATGCCTTTTAATAGCTCAAACGATTCATGATTGTATAACATCAAAATGCCTTTTGTTGTACACTATTGATTGAACAAGACAAATAAAATAAGTATCCATAATTTCCAATTTCATATCAAAGCTTCTACTAATAGTATAAAACAGAGTATCTCTAGCGAGAAATATCCACAAATGTAGGATTATTTCATTATATTAATATAAGTACATAACTTTATATTTTTCTTCTAATTATGACGAAAATATTGTACATAATATTTTAAAGGCAGATTTAAAGAAAATGAGTGAAGTCCTAGAAGAGCCATAGCAAGTCGCAGCATTCATCCATTAAACAGCAGCAACACATCGCCGCAAGGCTGCATTAAACAATCACAATCACAATCACAATCATAATCATATATATTACTCTAAGATATGGATAAAGGCTTTAGCCATTCGTAGCTAAAATCACTCATCCAATTTTGTATTTTCCACAAAATTAAAATGTAGAAAAAATTATCCATCAATTTTAATACCGTCGCTAATTTTCCATAGCGATTATCCGATCACCCACATTAGGCCCAAAAATCTACCATCACAATTCACAAGTCAAGTTCATGATTTTTAAGTTCATGTGAAATATCAAAATTAGGCCATCCTACGTGATTTTAGCTGCGATTTTATATGTAGACTAACAAAATTATAGGGATAAAATCTACACAAAATTACAATAAAAAAGAAAACAAAATTTTCAACTAAGCTACCAATACTAACTAACAAGTAAAAATTTTATTTTGCAGTTTAACAATTCAAGAAATCAAAATTGAATTAAATCACATAGAAACACATACCACCCTTCCAAGAATCCGGGCTCCCTCTTCGGCGGCGCTGCCGCATACTGTGGCGGCGCCACCACCGGCGGCCCCTGGTAGTATCCTATAACAAAATCCAACCCAAATAAAAACTATCCAAAATTAAAATATATATATATATCTTAAACAAGATTATATGGATTAAATCTAAGTTACCTTGAACAGGATAGGGGTAAGCATATTTTGGTGGTTCACTCATCTCTTAACAAGATTTGTTAGCACAAGAAAATTTAGAACTCCTCTCTCTCTCTCTCTGTATGTGTAGTGTATATATATTTATTTAGTGGAGTGAATGTTGTGGAGAGAATAATGAATCAAATTCTTTACTTGAAATTTCTGTTGGGGATGTGATGAGAATGCTCTGGAAAGATGGTTTCATATTGATATTGGAAATATGTGGGCCATGCATGTTTCTAGTATGTTTATTAAGTCACATTTGCTTCTTACCTGTACACGTGGCAATGTGTGAGGCCATATTATATATATCTCTTATATAATGTTAATCAGCATTTTAAACTTATTTTATATACTAATACTACTCCTCATTATTCTATCAATAATGCATGGATGAAAGCCAAAATTATTTAGAAAATAAGGCATGGATGAAAAGCCCAATTTCGAAGTAAAGAAAGCCCAAAATTTGGTCACGTTACTAAGCCCATATTCAAATAAAATATAAGCCCACCCAAGTGATATTTGATTTCCGAAGCCTTGTCTTCAAAGAATGATTCTAACTCCATAATTCCAAGAAATTGTCTAATTTACAAAACAAAAGCTACCTTCCAAAAATTTAAAAATCTCCAAAGATTGGAATGAATAATTTTACATAATCAATAGTTCCTTAATATTATTTGACAGTAACAGAAGCATTAAAAAATGAAAATGGATTGCGATAGCAAATTAAAAGCCCTATTTATAATAGAACTAACGTGTTCCCCCTTTGCAAGTATTAAACTTTGAACAATCAGATATTAAATCGTGGTAAAAGAAACCATACGATACTG
The DNA here is from genome assembly GCF_004379255.2 of Salvia splendens. Taxonomy (NCBI): domain Eukaryota; kingdom Viridiplantae; phylum Streptophyta; class Magnoliopsida; order Lamiales; family Lamiaceae; genus Salvia; species Salvia splendens. Next base: position 32,863,042 of record NC_056042.1, on the reverse strand, counting down.
AAGAGGATTCAGTGATCCACTTTTTTATATCTCATTTTATGTATCACTCTCACTTTTTCATAAATTCTACTGTATATATTTTTCTCTTTAATTAAATTTTGTACTTTGATTTTTTAGTTATATTTATCATATAAAAAATGATTTTGAAGTTGATAAATTCATAAATAATCAAGGTATAATTTTTCTTAAAATTGCAATTTTACAGAATAATATTATTTTGATGTATTTTTATATTAATATGTTCTTATAATTTTATGAAAATAATTAGTACACGAACAATGAGACCTTGTATTACATCAAGTCTCTTTCATTATCACTCTGTAATATATTATTTATTTCTTCATGGACTTTAGATGGTACAATAAGTGATGTTATTTTAGATTTTTAGGTGGGATCGAGTCGTTCTTTAATAGGTGAAATATGATAGTATTATCCATTAAAATGATTGCAAAGGATAATATTATTATTTAAAACCCATATTGATTCTTAATTTTTACTATTAGGCTATTGGAGATTTTTGTTTGAGATCTCCTCGTATACACATATCTTAATCACTTGGTCTATTTGTTGATTTCGTTGAATTTGACTATTACGTATAAATTAAAGAAAATTCATACTTGACGTTAATGAAACTGAGAAAGAATTATACTACTATATTTTACTACAATCCAACCTTATTGTGCTTCTAAGAAATTATTAGGAAAAAGTGAAACAAGAATTAGTATACATCACCATCATTTTAGGCATATATCAGCCCAAAATTGCAAGTTTTATTTGAACTTTTTAAAAGTTTTTTCGGACAATAGGAACTAAACAAAATATTAGGACAAATGCAAAAGTGAATTATTTTTTAGATGATAAGTGGAAGGAATTTTAGAATTTGAGGGGACAACCTATAAAGATTAAAGAGTGAATAGAAATATACTATGCCTTTTCTGACTTATTGATTGGAGGGAAAACATTTTATCCACTAAACCGTGTTATCTTCACTGCTGAAAACATTGTATATATATATTTTTACACGAATTTAGTAAATACTAGGTAAGTGTGTGCATAGATGGCAAAAAAAGGCCCATGTTTAGGGCTGGGGAAAAATACCGAAATACCGAAATACCGGTCTTATCGTACCGAAAAAATATCGAAAATACCGAATTTTTGGTATACCGTGACTTTCGGTACGGTATGATACCTTACCGAAAAATTTCGGTAAGGTAACGGTATGGATTTTCAAATACCGCGGTATACCGCTGCATACCGAAATTCGGTATATACCGTAAACTAAGGTATATACCACAAAAATATAAACACAATTATATATAAAATATATTTTATATATTTTTAAATTATAAAATCTAATGTGAAATATAAATATAATTATGAATAAATTATATTTAATTTATTTTTAAAATTATAAAATATAAATAATATTCTAAAAATCTAATTTTCTATTTTAATTGATGTTGAAAGTAAGGTATACCGAACTTCGGTATGGTATACCGAAAATGAGGTACGGTATCGGTATGGAAATTCGTCATACCGAAAATAAGGTATACCGAAGTTCGGGATACCGAAAACATTGGTAAGGTAAAGGTATGATTTTTTCGCATACCGTATTTATGGTAAGGTATACGGTATGGTGGTTTCGGTAAGGTATACCGTACCTACCCACCCCTACCCATGTTTATTAGATGATGGAGTATTATATTCAATAATATATATTAGGTAAATGAATAAGTCATGCTAATTGATTTTTACGTAAATAAAAATATATAATAATGACAAAATATAAAAAGAAGTATGGGATAGTCACCAAAATGGAATGAATGATGTGTTTGAAGACAGATAAATAAAAAAAATTGAGCAATATTTAAAAAGACTGGAAAGTAAGAGTAAAGAGTTTTGAAAAAAATGAATAAATTCATACATTAGTAGTATTAAGTTAAATTAGTACTAAAAAGTATGTATTACATAAACCAAAACTAAATAGAAATTTCTTCAATTTTACTTCGTAACATTTGAAAATATATTTTAAGGTCCATTAACTTCGATGGATGTAATATCATTTGAGCTATTTTTTCATCGTTTCAAATTTTTTTAGATGAAAATATCCTCAAGCTTATGAAGGACATTTCAATCTATTAACTTTCTATTCTTCATTAATATATTTGATTTATATTTCTAATTCTTTTTCGCCTTTGTGTCTTCTTTTTTCTCTCTTTTTTCCATTTCTATAACTTCTTTTTTTATCTTCTCATCTCTCTTAATCTGAAGTAACAATATAAATATGAATGAATGAATGAATGTGTAAGTATTTTAAAACGATCTTCTAAGATACTTTAAATGCCCTTTACGGGCTTAAGGATATTTAGTCCAAAAAAAGTTTAAAATAGTATAAAAGTAGCTCAAAGATAATTGATAAGACTCGTTTCATGCATTGGTTTTGGGTGATATTACATGCTTTTTGGGGAGATAATGCACAAATTTGAGATTAAGTGTGCAGGTATCTGCTGAGTCAAGTAGATGTTGCAAACTGACCGAGCAGATGCAGAATGAGCATAAAAGGAGTAAAAATGTCGAAAATCTGCTAGGTCAAGGAGAATTATTAGGAGAGGAGGCAGTGGAAGGAAAAGGACAAAAGAGAGAGAATTCGAAGACACCCTTATTTTAAGGGTCAAACGTCAAATCTTGAAGAGCATAACCTAGGAATTTGAGCTTGAAGCCTCCCTCTATAAAGGGACCAACGTGAATGAAGAATGTAGCGCTTAACACTACCATTCTCGTAGTTTAGGTAAAAGCTCTCATAGGCGCTTAACGCCACCGCTTTCTTAGCTTAGTTACGTGGTTTCGACGGAGGAATTGACAACTCCGACGTCGGGATTACGTTTTATTTCATGTTTTCAAGACTTTAGTGTAGATTTACAGTGTGTTGGTCGTTTCAACGGTGGAATTGACGCCCCCATCTTAGAAGCTCCTTCACATCTCACTTTCTAGTTGGATTAAATGGTTTCACCAGAGGAATTGACGACTCCGCTGTTGGATCTTGGTTTATTTCCACTTTTATGAAGCTTTGGTTTATTTTCATGTTGATGATGCCATTTACTCATGTTTCTTTGATGCTTTTCGCAATTGGTGGCTTAGATGTTTAGATCCATGATGTTTACATGATTTACAGTAGTTTAGATGTTGAGATCCAGTTGTTCACGTGCTTGATTTCTGAGATATGTTAGTTTAGGTGATGCATGCAAGGTAAATCTGTGTTCATTTCGCTTTCTGCTAGACCGAGGAGAGTAGATCTGATATCCTAGCTTGATTTCGTGTTCACGTTCTTTGTTTGATGCATGCTCTGGTTTCTGCGTCAATGGTGTCTCATGCCCTGTTTTCACTCTATTTTAGCTTAGTTACATGAAGAAGATGAAGTGGGAAGTTGGTTAGAGAATTAGATTTGTTTTTTTGCTTTTGCTATTTGCTTTTCACAGCCAGTTTAGGAAAAATGGTCTCCACTTGCTTTTCAGCTTTGTTTGTCTATTTTAGGAAAGTCTTTAGCTTGGTTAGTAAGTTTCAATTGTTTTATTGAATTGCTTTCATGTTTTATTAAAATGATCAAAAATATTTTTGTGTTTTATTTTCCCTCCGTACTTCTTCAGTCTCCTAGGTCAGTTAGATAGAATAGTCTCTTAATTCTACCGAGTCCAGTAGATCTAAACTTAACTCACTCAATGAATGCGCAGCAGTTGACCCTTTAGAATGCGGCGATATCTTTTTCTCAGCATTGTCAAAACGTTGGAGGCATGTGATGAATACTTCTAGTATCGGGAAGATGGCATCGGCAGACCCGGACTTATGCCGTTGCAGAAGTGCATGGTTGCACTCGGGTAGTTGGCCAACGGCACCACGGCGGACATGTTCGACGAGTACCTTCACGTCGGGGAGACAACTGGCCGGTAGTGCCTGAAGAATTTTTGTAGGGAAGTTGTGGAGACTTGTAGCAACACATATTTGCGAAGGCCAACTGCTGTGGATTGCCAGGCCCTGATTGAGATGCACGAGACGGTGCACGGCTTTCCTGGAATGCTAGGGAGCATAGATTGTATGCACTGGGAGTGGAAGAATTGCCCGACGGCATGGAGAGGCCAATTTACTAGTGGATAAGGGCAGCCACCCGACGATGATCCTCGAAGCCGTCGCTGACCATCGGCTCTGGATCTGGCATGCTTACTTCGGTATAGCGGGGTCGAACAACGATATCAACGTCCTCAACTCATCCAACCTCTTCACCAAGCAATGCAATGGCAATGGCCCGGCCATCGAGTTCACTGTCAACAGACGCCCATATCATATGAGGTACTACTTGGCCGATGGCATATACGCAAGGTGGCCTGTTTTTGTGAAGACGATCAGCTGCCCAATGGGTGACAAAAGAGTTTTATTTGCGCAAAAGCAGGAGGCTACGCAGAAGGATGTGGAGCGGGCATTTGGTGTGCTCCAAGCGCGGTGGGTTATAGTGAAAGGTCCGGCGCATTTCTGGTACAAGGAAGTCATCGCCGATGTCATGTATGCTTGCATCATCTTGCATAACATAATAGTCGAACACGAAGGTGGAAGAGTCACCGATTGGGGCGATGATGAAGCTGGATCTAGCTCCAGTACGGCGAACCCGCCCCACGTTCGAAGATTACCGATGGGCTACGATGAGGTTCTATCCAGACAGGCCTCAATACGCAACCAATAAGACCATGATCAGCTCATGAACAATATGATTGAAGAAGTTTGAGACCGTAACATCCATTGAGAATTTGTAGTTTTTTTTTTATTTCGTACTGTACTGTTTGAACTTTCAATAAAATAAAGTTTTTTTTTTCAATTTTTATAGTGTTTTAATATTCAAATAAATAAAATGATTAGGGCGGACTATAGGTGGCCGATAGGGCATCCTACTGCAAATGAATGAGTAGGAAGATAAAATACTGATGTGGCGAAGCATACGGTCGCCCCGTGGATGCTCTCATGCGAAATGTAGGAATTAATTTGATCTCAACAACGGTACAAAAGCGACACAGAAACATATGTATATTATAAAGCATGTAAACACCTCACTCAAATCATTATTAACCATTATAACTAAGGTTTAATGGGTATTTAATAAAAGCATAATTATTGACCAAAATCACAATGTTTGCGTAACTTTGGGGACACCTTTCCCACCTGCATCCGGATTATACCCTCCAGCTGTCCTCATCTCGCCGCCGCTCACCACGCCTTGATACTGCGGCGGCGCCACCCCCATCACCCCCCCTTGCGTCGTGGTGTACACCACCTGCCTCCCCGCCCCCACATCATACGCCACCTGCGCGTACCCTGCCTCCGTCATAATTCCCGTCCCCCCTCTCACCATCCCGAAACCCTCCGAATATCCCCCCGCCGCTGCCTTCTGCTGCTGATGCTGCGGCAGCGCCGCCTGTGGATGCGGTATCACATTGTACATCTGCTGCTGTTGCTGCTGCTCCGGCGGCATGCGCTGAACGGCGTAGTAACCCTGCGGCGGAGCTCCGCCCATCGGCCTCATCATCGGCGCGTGGTACGCACCCGCCGGCGTCTGGATCATGTAAACCGGCTGCTCGGTGGTCGCCGGGAACATTCCGCCGGGGATCTGCCTATTTTCAGGCAAGTGAGGAACCGGTGGAGGAGCTTTCTCCGGCAATTTGTAGTACTCGGCGGCTGGATATCCGCCGGAGAGATTATCGTCGCTTTTTCTTCGGTAGACTCCTTGCTGCTGCTCCTCCAGCCTCAGCCGCTGCAGATCCTGAATATGCTTCTGGATCGGATCCATCGCAATTGAACGCTCATCCTGTCCTTGAAGGAACACCGGATCCTCCATCTCCGGAGCTCTCCCCATCATCTGTTGCTGAATCGGCGGTTGCGGCGCCATTGCGTTCGCTTTCTCAAATCCAAACAGGAAATCGACGTTAACAGCCGGCGGCTGAGGCTGCGGAGCCGCAGCCGGCACCGTATGCGGCTGCGCAGTGACAATCGGCGCAGAATTTAACGCCTCAACAAACCTCTCCTTCTCCGATTTAACATCATCGGAGCCGAAGCTCCTAGTCGACGAGCTCAAGCTCTGATTCAGCGTAGGGAAAATGAAAATCCTCAACCGCGTCGGCTTCGGAGAAATCCGGTACAGCCGCTCGTACTCGTGCATCATGTGCTCCAGATCGTCGTCGTTCGTGACGGAAATCAACGCGTCGAGATCTTCCCCGGGGAGCTGGTACTTGAAGGAGATGCTGTCGCAATCGCAGAGCGCGGTGAGCTTGGGGAGCAGAGAGCCGAATTTGATGCTGCGATCGACGGAGAGGATCTTCGTCTCGCCTCCGATGTACGAGAGCTGGTTATCGTGAGGGCGCGGGTGGATCTTCCCGCCGTAGCTGCACATGAACTTGACCTTGTAATTCGGCGGCGGCTGATTCCCCTGCGAATCCTCCCACGGCGGCGGATTCTCGAAGTCGATCTCGCGAGAGCGGGGGGAGGAGTCGCCGGACTCCGGGTAGGAGGAGTTGTACGGGTAGTTCTCCATAGGCACGCGTTAGCGTTTTTTAGGAGAGAGGAAGCAAAAATTTGGAGAGAGAGAGAGAGATTTGTGTTTAAGCGGCCATTTTGTGCGAGAGAAAATAGAGTAGTCAGTAGAGGGATTGTAGAAGCGTTTTATTCAGCTGGGTGAGGGGGAGGGAGTAGTTGCACCATTTGTTTCTGTGCAACCTTGGTTTAGTGCTGACGTGGCAGGACAGGTGGTGAGGATGAGGTGATGGGGAGTGGGGAAATTGAGAAATTAGGGCGAAAGAATGGTGACATGGGTCCCACTTTATGGGATTGATAATTGATTAAGAAAAGGATAAGAGAGAGGAGAGGGGAAGGCTATTCAATGATTCATAATGTTGACTGATTGATTAAGGCAATTTTCATTTACTACTGAATAAATTTTACTAAAAAATTTATAAAATTAATAGAGATATAGAAATAAATAATTTATTAGTAGAAAATGAGTCACGTTCGTTAAGGAGAAATTTTTTTCTTAAAATCAAAAGTTTTTATTTTTTAAGGAATAGATAAAAAAATTCTATTTTTAAGAGATAAATAGAGTATAATTTTAAAAGAATTAATAAATGTTCTAGAAGAATTACGTTTTAAGTGCTCGTCATAATTTTGTTATTATTTAAATATATATTTAATAAAATTATTTATCAAATTTTTTTTATCAAATACTCCCTCCGTCCTGACGTAAGTAGATACATTTATGATTTAAGAGAAAATATTTTAAATAAGTTAAGTAAAGAAAGAATAAAGTCATAAATAAAAAATGTAGAAAAATAAAAAGAAAATAAAATACTCCATTGTCAGAAGATAGAATAAAATAAATAAGAAGAAATATGTTACTTTTACTAAAAAGAAATAGGTGAATCTATATTAGCAACTCATTGTCAGCAGAAAACAAAATTGTGCTCATGCGCACAAATGCAAGTAACTGTTGTGTGTTCTTAGGGTTTTGGATCCCCTGCTATGGGTGATAGCACAGTAGGGGCTGCTGTTCCACCCATACCAATATTTTATTTTTAAATTATAATATTAAAATATTAATTTTTTTATTATCAAATAATTTGATGTGTGTGTGCATAATAGCACAGCCCCTGCTGTGAACAGCAGAGGATCCTTTCCTGTGTTCTTAGTGGACTGCACTGGCGCGCTTAACGCCTATCTAAGCATTTGTTTGTGTTCTTGTTTTGTTCGTGCTTAACACAAGCGGCCTATGTTCTTCGGATTTCAAATCAAATAGATTAATTTGGTATGTAACTTTTTATCTATTAAAAACATGGAATAATTACAAGATTGTATTTTTAATTAAATAATAACTTCAAATTAACCAAGCATTGTTTTCTTAGGATGACATAATTCGCAAATTAATTTAAATATTTGAATGCTACTCCATTGCCAATATTATGTGGAGTGGTGTAGTTAAGTAAGACTAAGTAACGATATTGTGATAAACACATACTTCAAAACAAAATTTATATAATAATTACTAGACGGTAGAAATTGTTAGAAAGAACAAAAATGCAACAAATATAAAATTTTATTAAAGTCCTGTCATTTTAAGAAAATCAAGTAGTTAAGATCTAGTTTCTGTTTTTGTTTGTTATTATTCACTTGATATAAAGTCCTTTTTATTGTCTCAAAAAATCAACACATAAATAAAACAATTGTGGTTGTTGCACTTGTCAATTAAATGCCTATGCATTTATTTGGCGCTACTACTTTATAACTACTTCAATCTTTATGATTCCTCTCCAATCAAACACTATATAATAGTAGTACTAAAGTACCAAACGGAAACCACATTTCTAATTATTTTACTATTTCTAAACCTGATAGAATGTAATGGTTGGCAATTGATACATAAAAATAAATATAATAATATCTCACATCGGTGTATACAAGAGCTTAATCCGCTATATAAGTCTCATGGGTCTTTCCTCTTATCACCAATTGGTTTTTAGGATGGAACCCATGGATTTCTATCTTGGTATCAGAGCGGGTCGCCGACTGTGGGTCATATTTAACTGACCCAGCAGTATATCTGAGCTGAAACCGAAAAAAAATGACTGACCCAGTAGTATAACTAGGCTGAAAATTTGGGCCAGTGGTCTAACCGATCGAAAAAAATTGGGCCGATTAAAAAAGTCCAACCTCTCCAAGATTCACCTTGAAGGGGTTGAGGGAGGGTGTTGGAGATTCACCTTGAAGGGTTTGAGGGAGGGTGTTGGCAATTGATACATAAAAATGAATATAATAATATCCCACATCGGTACGTCTCATGAGCCTCTTCTCTTATCACCAATTGGTTTTAGGATGGAACCCATGGATTTCTATCTGAAATGAGCAAGTCATTTTTTCACGATGCCTCAATGTGGCTATTACATTTTTTAGTTCCCAAAAATACCACTTACCGCAGCTCTCATCGCCGTATCCTTAAACTTAGTGAATCAGTTCCCTTCGGGTATGACCAATATCTTGATCTTAGTTATAGCTTTGATTTAAATTTCCTAGTCGTTGTCGACCGGCGTGACATAAGTTGGTGTATAAATTTCAAGAAACTACAAACTGTCGTAGTTTAGGGCTATGGTTTAGTTATTGTTTGCTATCATGATTTTGTTTTTTTTATTGTTTGTTGTTATCAGATCATTCTTCGATTATCATTAGGGAGATTGTATAATCTGCCGCGCCACGAGATCACATTTAAAGAGAAATGCTACAAGTAGTATGTTTTTGCTATTTGCTTTTTTGTTAATTTCAATATTACTTATTCTGTTGATTTTGTGCCGTTTGAATGCCACTATTCTTGATCAACTTCGCCTACCAATTCTATTTAATTTGAGCATTTTTACCTTCATCAAACAATCACATATTTACATGTAATGGTAAAATCTTAAGGAATCCTTACTTATCCACCCAAAATTGTACTAGTTCACTGCATTGATAAAGGTTTTTTTGAGTGGTCATAATTGTTGTTCTCACAATTATTGCCCTAGTGTTAACCATGTTTATCTCATATCAGTGCAACCTTGGAGCATCATTAACACAGCAAAAAAATTGGGGCTGGACCGCACCTGGGGTCCGGCCTGGCCCCGACTGCGTTGGGCCGCGCCCGGTTCCGGCCCGGCCTGGCATTGGAGCTCCTCGGGCCAGACCCGAACACCATTTTTTTTATTAAAAATAAATTTTTATTTTATTTTTTGGCCTATTTAAACTCCACAACATTTTCATTCCTTCTGTATTGTTCCTATGAATTTTCCGAAATATAATTGTTCAAATTTTCAATTTTTAGGAATTGTAATTTTTACGTTTTTAGGACTTGTAATTTTTAATTTATAGGATTTGTATTTTTTTTAATTTCTTGGGGTTTGTAATTTATAATCTCTAAATGAAAACGAATTTCGCGAAATATAATTGTTCAACCTAATCTATTTTACAAGTAAAATAGATCGTAGCTGTGAATTGTGCAATTGAATAGTTGGGGCCTGGATTGGGCCTGCAGGGTTAGAGGAGTTGTGGCCTGAGCCTCAAAATTAGGGAATTATGACGTAGAGGGGACTTGGAGCCTTAATCCGGGGCGGGGTTAAGGATGATATTAGCATAGATAATGAGAAAATTGTCTTTAAACTTCTCTAGTCTAAGTGTACCAATTCTATACATTTATTAATGTAAGATGACTATTATTATGATATATTCATGGCACATAATGCGATTTTCTAGAAATATTTCTCTTGCAAAATAGTACTCCCTCCATATGTCCTATTCAAGATAGCCACCTTTCCTTTTTTTATTTTTCTCTGAAGATGTTCACTTTTCAATTTTAGAAATAACCTTCCCTCTCATCTCTCATTAAAATATTTAATTATCTTTTTCATTTCTACTTTATTCCACTTAACAACACTTTTTAAAATCTCGTACCACTCAAGAATGTAGTCATTTAGAGTGGGACGAGAGGGCGTAATTTATATGGAGTGGTACATTTTTTGTTTTACCATGGCCACTTGCATTGTCCATTAAATAATTTGTTGTTGCCTATTCAAACTGGCTATAACTATAAATCTATAATAGGTTAGGTTGTGTGCTGTTGTCCTACTTTAAAAATGAGTCAGCTCTACGTGTGTATTCCCACATGCCACGTAGGATTATAATTGTCAAAATTGTAGATGAGTGCCTTAATTATTGGGGGTACAAAGTGCAATTTTTTGTTAGGACGAGCTTGTAATAGAGTCACCATATATGGTTCAATTGGTGTGACAATCAAAGTAAAGCAGTATTGTCTTGCTAGAGATATTGTGTGAGTCATGGTTTCATTTCATATGGTCTTACATATGATATTTACATATTGTACATCTCACTGAAAATACTGATATGAGTTATGGTGTGAGGCATAGACTCATTTTATATGATCTTAGAGGTAGTATTTTTGTTAGATTTATGTTAAGGCAAATAAATTTACATTTTTAATAATATTTAATCATAATGTAATCACTATATACTTAGTTATGTAGTAATATGTACTTACCACTAATTAATTGAGTAGTTGTCACATCATTTCATTCATTTTATAAAAAAATTTAAACAAACAAAGTTTCTTTGGCCATGAATAAATATAGATTCAACACATATTCTATGAAATATGAAGAAAAATATATGGTTAAAAGAATTGGTGAAATATTAATCTTACTTTTATGTATATTAGTTACATACATATATACTTGCAATATAATGTGATTTGGAATTACTTAGTAGAATAGATGATTTAATTTATTAAAAATAGTACTATTAAGTAAAATAAAATCTTTAATAATATCTTCCTATATATCCTAAAATGGTACTAATATGAGATATTAATGAGAGATGTGACTTGTGAGTATCTTTTATTTCACACCTCATAAAAAATGAATAATAATAAATTGCACTAACTTGTAAGTTATTACAACAATTAGAGAAAAAGAAAGGGTAAACAACTAACCACTCCTTTTGGCTTAATTATTTCTACTTCACTTTCTGTCGTAAGAGTGCTCAAAACTCAATAGTCAATTTGCCATTAAATATAGAGAAAAGATAAATCGAGAAATGCATTTTATTGCATTAATTGGTAGAAGAAAATTGCGCATATTGGTTGATCACTTGATCGAGTCATTTGATACTATTGGTAGACTTAAAAATGAGTGATTGTCAAAACATGGTATTTCAAATTTCGACAGCCAATTTTTTCCATGCAACTTGGTAGAAACAACTATATATGTCTCCTCACGAAATTAGAGAGAATGTTACATAAATCTTTATTTATTAATTTATTTGTTATTAATTTAAAACCTAATTTATTTCTATTTATTGCTTTAATTTACAGTGCCTGTCTAGTTACTCATAAAAAGATTCCAATATATATTGTCAGTTAGATATTGATAAATAAAATACTGGGATTTTTTTTTCTTTTCATGTGTACTTCTATGGGAATTCATTATAGATTCAGCAAAATTTTAATCCTATTTGAATTCTTTTCCAAATATTTTTAATAATTTTAATTAGTGGATTAAATGGTTCATTTATCAATAAATATCCAAGAGTCTAGCTTATTTTTTTTCACTTTAGACGATACATGATAATGTTCGATTTAATATAATTGAAGACCGTTCAAGTCTTCCAACTACTATGATATTACCAATCTATCATACATGTCACTATAATTGTATTAATTTGGTTATACACGAGGTTTGATAAATTTTTGGAAGATAATGTTTAGAGTTAAGAAATGGACCCACCATTATTGTAGAAGTATATACAAAATATTGACTTTATAGAAACCATCTTTGTCTCAATTGGAACCCACAAATATAATTTTCGATGAACAATAATGCAATATACTCCATATTTTTGCATTTGTGTATAAATAGCTAGGTTGCATATTAGCATATAAAATAAATAAATAAATTATATTTGGAAAATTAGATGTGACGAGCTCAAATTTATAAAGATTTCACTATTGTTTTTTTCGCTCAAGTGAGACATAAACATAAATCATATCCAAGCACGAGTGAAGTGCGTAAATCTAGCGAGTTAATTTATCAGATTAGTTAATTAATTAATTAATTAATACTATATTAGTTGCAGATTATGGGAAAGTGTAACGAATCTTCGTTAATACGAAGGAAAAGGTTTAGTCTCAAAACTGTCAATTAACTGTAATTATCATAAGACAACCAGATTCCTTGCCTTGAAATATTCCCAACTCTAAAACAATTCTTTCTAATATCAAGACACAATTAACAAATGTTTGACTGCTTTAATTAAAGGCATGCAAAACGGTGTGATTTGTATTATCAAACAAGCACTTATTTCTTGTTTATTATCGTAATTTTTTTTTTGCTTTTCTGCTATTTTGATTATCAAATCCCCATTGAGGTTGGCATAAAATGTCTGAATGTGGGATGCTACTTTGTTTATATTTTTATTTTATTATCCACTATTTTTCTTAGGTAGTGACGCCGACTGCACCGACACGTCACAGGAAGTTATGTAATTATATATATGTGAAGCAAATTAAGCAGCTCATTTCATAGCACAACCCATGTTTGTAGAAATAAATATTGAGTACACATGTAGGGTTATTATTCCCATCCTTATATATTGAATTTTATTTTATCTATGCGTTGACTTTACTTCTCTACAGTATAAGTGCTCCAAAGTGGAATGAAGAATCAAAATGCAACTTGAACTTACAATATGCTATGCATCATAGTTTGCTAAAATGAGTCCAAGAATTTTTAGAGATTAAACAAATAAAATGTTCATTATGTAATACTGAAACAGAAGACTATTTATTTAACATGGAGTGGAGAATCTGGAGATCCTATTATTAAATAGAGTAAAAAAAGTTGGAGATGCCTTGACACTTCTTCATCCATGTTACCATACTACTTCAAATTTTCATGAAATAATGATTGTAATCAATACCATTATGGAAATCCATAACAAAGTTGAAGTTGATTTGTTGAAAAGACATAAAATAGTTTATTTTGAAGAGATATTTTGTACATAATGCCATATCTCTCTCCACCCAATTTTTGGTATAATGTTGTTTGCTTTTTGTATGTGAATGAATAGCCATTAGCCGCAAAGATGCTACTTTTATTATAATGATCAATTATATCATCATTAAACTTTGTCATTCTCCACAAGATCATTACTAGCCGCAACTCAAATTTGTCACAAAGCAAAAGACTAATAATGATTCCTCAATTAGCCAGTCGGATTATAGCTATATCTGGAAATTCGAGTCTAAAAAATTGAGATTAATAATTATTCCTTATTTACTCCGTGACATGATAGCTATATCCGAAAATCAAAGTCTGAAAATTGAATTCTTTTAGCCACTTTACCACTAGGCGATCGATATACTTATTTATTGTTACTATAGATAAGGAAATAAGCATGAATCTAAAACACAATGTTTTAAAACAAAGAAAAGCAGAAAAGGAAGCTAAATGATGACAGAAAATCTGTATATTAATAACTTCCAAGTACAATATATATAGGTAACTATTTAACAAATTCCTAAAAACTCTCTACCACTCTTCCTATATCTGCCACTAACAGAAGTAGAACAACTGAAATTAAATCAACTGCCAAATCATTCTACACAATGAGTGACTCCTAAAATCTAGAACAAAATCATAACAATAACAAACTAAATAAATCAGTTCCTAAAGTTTAGCACTAATTTTTAAAATGCTTATAATCAAACATTGATTCAACCACAAATTCACCACACATGGTGGGAAATACTAATAGATAGGATGATGAAGAAACTCAGTCATGTCTGCACAGGCACTCAATATTCAAAGAAGATAATCAGGAAGAGGCACCATATTTCTGAAGAGATGTGTCGATTCTCGGAATGGCCTGGAAGCAACGAGTGCTTAAATTGCTCTCGCCTCATCCATCGCTTAGATATTCTTTATTGGTGCAACGAGTTTGGTCACTCTTTCCCTTCCTTCTTCGCATCTGCAGCGGCATCACTCGGAGAATCCAGCCCCGAGGGGATCTTTCCGGGAAAGTTAGTTGATGAACAATCTGACCCAACCATGCTACCAAATGTACCAATTATTTCAGTTATTCATAACTACATGGAACGAATGCGGATAACATTCATAATCAAAGCCATGTGTTGAGTTACGGGACTTTACCCTCTGTCAAGGATGACCATGGAACGAAGCTCGCAGTTGGCAAAACTACATATGATAGGGACATTTAGAGATCCAGCATAAATTCAGTTACATACTTGGAAGGCAGAAATCAGTGGGTTCGATGCATAGCAAAATACGTAGGTGAAGTCAAGTCAATTTCAATAGGGATTCGAAAGATGCAGATTTCACTTACTGACTAGAAATTTCTTTCTTTACAAGAGGGTGACAGTCATTGCCAAAGGCAGCTAGTGTGTGGAACAAGAACCCACTGTGTGTAACTATTGCTATCTCCTTCTCTTTCCGTGTGAACAACCTGCGTAAATAAATATATGCAAGAAGAATACGATAAACAAAGACAGAGTTGAGAGTAATCCCCACCATTTAAAACTTTGTTGATGTGTGATAAGTATGGGTGGATGTCAGTACTGACTCTAGTAAACGTAGGTGTATCAAACCAAGTCTCGGGTGCAGAAGGTTTAGGGTAGCACACTACTCTTGCAAGATGACATATTTGTTTATAAACCAGTTGGATAAAACAAGGAATGCAAACGTACTTCGAAAACTTATTGAAACTTGCTCTAAAATATAAAGCAACATTGGCACTATGTGCAAGAGTCCCCTATTTCTTTTCATTTAATATCGTACTTGCTGAGCAGTTTGGAAAGATTACCAATAATCGAGGATCAAGTCATTTTTAACGATGCAAAAATATAATGATCTTTTACCTATAAGAGCAAATGTTTCATGGTGATTCGATTAAATGAAACGAAAAGACTGAAACTTGATAAGGCCAGGGGATATTATTTACCCTTGATAAAGGTTTGGTTATATGATTTTCATGTAGAAATAGTTACCAGTTCACGAAATTCATTCCCCTAGCTGCAACCTCATCCTTGGTCTCTCTGACATCAGCCTTCCATAATATATCATCATCACTCTCTATCTGAATGAAAATTGAGATACTTATTAGGATGTTTTCGCAAGCCTAAATCGTTTGAAGGGTATCCACCTCTGGTATGTTCTTATGCACCAAAAGAGTATCTTTTTAGTTAAACTACTTACCAGTGAAAAATCAACAGCTGGGAAAAGGCATCGATATTCGCTAATGCTTCTCCTCTTATCACAAGGATGAACTCCCTGCAACCAAATTTGTGTGAGGAGGTTGATGTGCCTTAAATCGCGTGCACTTTTCTTACGACCATTTGAAATTACGATAGCTGAGCATTACAGCAATTTCATTGTTATTCTCTAGGTCCCTTGCCAAGATCATCGTATATAGAACCAGCCTGAAGCAAACATGTTGTATCAGTGAACGTACCAGATGTTCTCGACAGAGTTCAACTGCAACAATAGGTGGGCAATCAAGACTCGAAATTGCAGGATGGTCACTATTTCCAGCATTTTCCACCATTAGTGGTACAATATCCATCTTGTCAGAATAGGCCACGCCACCAAATAGCCCAACAGCTGTTTGCATGGTCCTATAATTCGAATCATCATGTAAGGTCAAATCCATTAAAGGAATGTGGATACAAAGGATTTTTTATTCCATATATAAAGCTTGGGGTTGAAAAGAAGATAAGGTTTTTTCCGAGTTCAATTGCTCCATTGTCCAAAATTTACATCATGTAAGCATCGCGATGCTTGAGGCCGGGCAGTGTTGAAAAAAAGTCCATTTTTCAAGGCAAGTTAACAAGATACAGCCTAAAGAAAATCTAGAAGCAAGAAATGAATTCTCGACATTGGCACAATGATACACATATCGTGTATAGACTGACAACCGAGGACATGGTGTTTGTTACTCTTCTCCAGGAAATACATTCACACATCTCATGACACAATGTTTAATGACTCATACCGAAGTAGCTATCGTACAATTATGTAGATAATCATTTATGCTTGGGAATTGTTTGCACCTTGAGTACTACCTTAGCAATGGAGACGTAATGACCAAATCAATGCTCTTTATGAGGCCACTTGAATGCACATGTTTACGCAGGTTGTCAACCTGATAGCAGAGGTCGAGGTCAGCCACTACTTCTTCACGAGTTTTAGAAGCAAAGATTAGGAAAAATGTAAGTGACTAAACCGATGGCGGCTTTCCTACCTGCTGCCAGCCCAATTGAGTTAGGTGCGCATCAAAATATTCCGGAGACATGAAAGCTTTGTAGTTCTTGTCTCCATCTACATTGTGGATTCCCTGAGCATGCCTCACCTAAACAGATTGTTTAATGAGACCACAAAGCCTTCGAAAATTTGCCAAAATCTAAGATAGAAGACAACCTTGAAGTATCAAAATAGAGATACCAACCAGGTGGATGGTTTTGCTGCGGTGCAGTGGGAACAAACTCGGGCAAACGCCATTATCCATATCTGAAAAGAACAAACAAGGAAACAACTTACAATACTATATAAGTAGAAATCCATGTAAAGAGCACATGGAGATGCACTAAGGTGGAGTACATTATTTCAGATGCCATCCACTTAATGTACAGAATATATGCTCTGGGAATTCGAATATAACACAAAGGCAACACACATTTCTCAAAATGCCTACATTCAATAACACTGATATAGCAAAAATGATACCAATATACCATCTTTATCAGTTGATTTATCAGAAAACACTCCCTATTTGATCATCATTTCGAGTCTAATAATTTGACAATATTCGGTTGAAAATGGACAGGAATCAAGCAATGTAAAACTATTCGGATATACCAAAGACTACAATCAGGTTTTATACTATCCAAATGTGAAAAACAATCTACTGAAAATGCTTTGAAATCCACACACACGAATCCAGCAAGAACAATCAAGATTATACTTTGACAACGAAGCACAACAGAAGGAAGAAAAGGAAAAAGTAAAAAAGCAGCAATTTTTTTACTGAAATCGAAAAGCCCACGAGAGTAAACAACCAGCTACACTAGATACTTCATCAAGACTCAAACTTTCACATGACTTTGGCGTCCCATTATAGAAATTGTTAATTAAGAGTTGGTAAACTCACTGAGTAGTGAAAAGGAGCAGCGCAAGTGTTGTGATTGTGAAGCTCCTCCTTGGATTGGTGAAGACGGAGAAAATGGGAATCCGGAAATGAGAGAAGAAGTAAGAGACGTGGGATTTAAAGTAGTGGTGGCGAACATGTGATCGATACAAGATTAATGAATGATGGAAATGGGATTACAAATTTTGTTTCGTCTTGATTCTTCAATGAAGAAATTATTAATTAATTGAGGAATAATAGAGAGCACAGCTCCACTCCACAATCACATACTCTCCTATCTCATTCTAATCCCATTTTACTGTTTTCGAATAAAGGGATTTGAAAATTGATACTCCTTTGAAATTGATTTTAATGACAGATTTTCAACTTAATTTAATTTTTTTAATTGTTTCAAATGGTTTGCTGACAATGGTTTTTGTTTATCTTAGCTGACAATGGTTTTTGTTTATCTTACTCATTTTTATTCTCTAGATTTTATTTCTCACACTCTTACCTGTAGATTTGTATTCCAATTTCTTTCTTTTCCAAATTCTATTTTCAACGCAATATTATTTTAATTAAAATTGATTTAATCTTAAAATATTATAAATAAAGCTAGCCGTAATATTTGAAAAATCTTATAGTACTAGGAGTACATAATAATTGGGTTATGTTTCCTTTTTACACCGTACAGATGTATATGAATGCAACCATTTTCATTTTCTACTTCTCTAATTTAATTAACTGAATTTTGAAAATTTTAAAGTAATGTCAATAATATTATGCACTGTAAAACTTTACAAAATCAGTACTTAGCTAATTATCTTCTTCACTGTAATCTCAAATTGTCCCTCAATTTCAAGAAGAAATCTTTCAATGGAATGAGAGAAGCCCAGAAATGCCAATGGCATCAAACTCTCCCCCAAACTCATCATCTGCTTAATCCTCCCTTCCTGCTACCTCATCCTCTTCCACTCCTCCTTCCCCCTCTTACTCCCCCAATCCAAAACCCCCATCTCCCCCCTCACATCATGCAATCTCTCCGACGGCCGCTGGCTTCTCGACCCCTCCCGCAATCCCGCCTACGATTCAGCCTGCCCTTTCCACCGAAACGCGTGGAATTGCCTCAAAAACCAGCGCGCCAACATGGCGCGGATCAATTCATGGAAATGGTCGCCCCACGCCTGCGATCTGGACCGGCTCGACCCGGTTAGGTTCCTCAATTTGATGAGGGACAGGAGCATTGGGCTCGTTGGGGACTCTTTGAATGAGAACTTTTTGGTGGCGTTACTGTGTGTGTTGAGATTGGGGGATGCTGGTGCGAGGAAGTGGAAGAGGAGAGGGGCGTGGAGAGGGGCTTATTTCCCCAAATTCAATGTCACTGTGGCGTATCATCGTGCGGTTTTGCTGGCTAGATATGAGTATGCATTCTTCCTTTGAGGTGTTTGAATGTGTTTTTATGCTTGATTGGTGTAGTGAATCTGTGTTTTTATTAGTGTGATTAGGGTTTGGGATTTGGGGATTGTGATGTTATGCATTGTTGGATTTGGTAATGATAGATTTCATTGCATAATTGAGGTAGCTGGGATATGGAAACTGGGTTTATGTTTGATGGTTATTCGTTTGGAGCTCGATGCAGCTGATCGGGTTGCTTACTGTTTTTCACGAGATTTATGTTCACAGCTTAGTAGAATTGTTAATGAGTTTTATATGTGCAAGTAGAGAAATGAAAGGTTGTATCTCATCTAAAGCAAATCAGTAAAATCTTCACTTGGAACGTGATGATTCAACTGTAGGAAGTCGTGACAACAGATATCTCTCTTTAGTGCATAAAAAGCAGATCATTATATAAGAGGATTTTTTATAAAAGGCATTTGTGTATGAAGGGATGCTACAAAATTTTGCATTTCTAAGGTGTTAGTGTTCATTGTTGTATTGGAGCAATGATTGAATCCTTGCAAGTTTTGAGAAGCTATCTTGGAGTCCCCGACACGCAAACACTAGACTGTATGAAACTAAGAGAGAAAGAAACTGTAAGAGTAGCTATTGTTTTCCTTCAGCGGATTGATTTTCACATCAATATACTTTGGATATGAATATCATTGGGAGCATTTCTAGTACCTAATCCTTTCTTTTCCTTGGATATTTCCACCACCCCCAAACAAATTTTATGAAGAGCCGCAACTTTACAGCATTTCTAATTGCGCCGAGCCTTCCACTAGATGTAGAATTATAAACCCCTCTTCCATCTTGGACTCGGTAGGCTGATGCCTCTGTGGTTAATGTTTCACCTTGGTATTGGCTGAGCCTTCCACTAGGAATTTTCAGGTTGCACATTTGCTGCAACTTTCATACACACCCAACCAAAAGCATGTGTTGGCTATATTTTTTTTGCTGGTAAAATTGGTTGCAGCTCTTTCATATATTCACCTCTTCCTGTCTGAGCACTGTGTGTGGCCTGTGTTGGACGTTAACTGATGGAATTATAACATTTTTTACTTTGAATGCTCGATTTATGTAGCATGTGTATCTTTTTGTTGGATAACTTGGATTTGCTTCCTCACTAGCTGATTACTGATTAAACAAGGTGGCAGACTAAACAGCCTGGATTTTCTGGTCAAGATGGAGTCAAAGGAATATATCGAGTAGATGTTGATATTCCAGCTGATGATTGGGCTAACATTTCGGATTTCTACGATGTTCTTGTCTTCAACACCGGTCACTGGTGATTCTCTCATCTTGTGTTTTTTCAATTTCCATCATCATTTAACAATATACACACATCAGCCATTGGTTTGGATGATACTGGCACACGAAACTTGAATTTTGCATGCTATCAACAGAATTTCGTACCCGTTGTAAGAATGTCATTGTTATCCTCAGTAGATAATTATTGGTTCTAATCCAAGCTTTTTGATTTCTTGTCAATGAATCCCAGATTGACAAATTCATGAGAATATAATGATGTTTTTCTATGTAGTTTGTTGATGCGATAAAGTGTCGTCTTGTGCTTAGGTGGGGTCCTGATAAATTCCCAGAAGAGACTCCTCTCGTATTCTTCAAAGACGGGCAGCCGATACATCCTCCTCTGGACTTAACGGGTGGGCTGAAAGTCGTTGTCAAGAACATGGTATCTCATATCGAGAAAGCATTCCCTAAGAAGACGCTCAAGTTCTGGCGGCTGCAGTCACCGCGGCATTTTCACGGAGGCGATTGGAATCAGAACGGGAGCTGCTTGTTCGACAACCCTCTTGAAGAATCCGAGCTAGATTTATGGTTTGATCCAGCCAACAGCGGAACCAACAGAGAAGCTAGAATGGTGAATGCAGTGATCGGGGAGGCGTTGAAAGGGACGAGCATCATAGCGCTGGAGTTGAGCCGTTTGAGCGAGTGGAGAGCTGACGGTCACCCGGCGGTGTGGCTGGGGAAGAAGGACGCAGTGGCTGTGTGGGGACAGGACTGCATGCATTGGTGCTTGCCTGGTGTTCCTGATACTTGGGTTGATATATTAGCACAACTCATCACATACAACTTCACTCCACTTTGATTTCAAGATTTTGCTCTTTTTTCACCTATTCATTTCATTATTGTAAAACCCTTTTTATGTTCCAATGCAACTACTACCATTTTTGATGAGTTCTGTGTGCCTTGTTCACAGCGTTTGCAATTGCAGCCATCCTATTCCTATAGTACTTTTGGTATCATCGATTTGACTCATTGGCCTCATATCAGAAAAGGCCCATTTTTTGCCTCATCAAACAGGCCCTTAGTAAGAGCTACTACTAACTTAACTTTGCCCCTTCCCTTCTTGGGTAACTGAGGGAATTCGAGGCAATGATTCTAATCAACGCAACCACACAAATCGCTCCGACTCCGACGATCCAATTCCAAACCCTATCCCTAAATATCCCTCCCGCACTCCACACCATCCGGCTCGGACCGGCCAGGCCGCGCACAGCCCTCCGAATCTCCTGCACCAAAGAGACCGAAACCCCCAGCGAGCAATTGCTGGCCGCCGAATTCAGCCTCGAGATCAAGCGATTGAATTCCGAAATCGCTCAGCGAGAAGACGCCTTCAGAAAAAGCAAGGAGCTCCTCTTCGCCGAGATCTCCGATTTCGCCGGATTGAAACCGGAGGATTTCAACAGCAAGTGGCGTAGGATGGACGACGATGAAAAATTGGTTTTGGTTAGGGGTTTTGTGGCGGAGTGGAGCGCACATTTTCATCCGTTATCGGCGAGGTCTGTCAAGGAATTGGTGGAGGAGTACGTTGCTGGAATGAGTGATTTTTCGGATTCTGGTAATTTGTTCTCTGGTTTGGGGAAATTATTTGGATTTGGTAGTGATGATATTCATAGCTAGGGACGAACCTTTTTTTTATTGGATAAACATTTAATTCAAATTAAATTATGCCAATTTTTGGTTACTTTCGATTTGCATATTTTTTATTAACTTGTGGAATCTGTGATTGATCATTCTTCATTCAATCAAACTCATGGAGTACTATTTCTTGTCTTAAAAAAACTAGTTTCACTTTTTGATTTTGGTATGTGTATTATTTATATGTTTGAATTTTTCTGATCATTTTTTATTTTTATCTTCTTCTATATTCATTTTTCTTATTTTCTCTTTCCTTCTCACATTTTTTATGCTAATTGCGGCTCATGTGGTCTCCCAACTAAAAAGAAGAATGTAAAACAATTAAATTATTGAAATGTTCAAATCAAGATTAAAAAATTAGTAAATAAAAAATTCTAACCCAATTCATGGGAGGAAGATTAAATCTCAAAACAGCAAATTCACAATATAAACTACTCCTATGCTAAAAGCATAGTTGCTTGCACTGTGATAAAGAAGTACCATGAGGGCAGTTAGGGCACTTGAAGTTCCGGGTACCGGCCTTCGACATTTTATCGATCGACTGCTGGCACAGGACGTGGCCACAGGGCAGCAGCATAGGCGGATTCTCTGCGCTGCATTGGTCCCGGCTAACGGGACAGACAAAGATTGGATGAAAATTGAACTCCCTCCCCAGCTCTAGAGGCACCGGGAGCTGATTCATCGCCTCCCACTCCTGCTTATTCGCTGCCATCACGTTCGCCAGCTTCAGCAGAGTCGGCAGCCCTTCCATCCCAGCAGCTAGCGCGACGGTCAGAGGGTCCCTGATCGACCGCCCTGCGAAGCTGCAAAAGGCCCGCGTCACATCCTCCGCGAAACTCAGCCAGTTGCTAGGATCCGCCAGGTCAGCATAGGGGGACCTGTCGAGCCTCTCTTCCCACAGCACGCTGCAAAGGAGCCTTTGTATCGCGTTCATGTGACGAGAAGCCAGAGGAGCGAGATAAGTTCTGGCGTATTTAAGCGCGGCAGATCTTCCCTTGCCTTGCAAAAGGTCCACAAACTGCAGTTTGTGGAGTTTTAGCTCCAAATCCGAACCGGACTCGCGCAGTCTCTCTTGGTTCACAGAGATCCACTTTGAAACTGGCCCGAGATCTCTTGACTTCAGAGCCTCCAGTATTTCATGAATCTCTTGATATTGTAATCTGAGTGAAATAGCTTCATCTTCCCCTGCTTCTTTAACCAAGCAGTCGACGATGTCAAATAGGGCTTCAGAGTAGAAGTGACGAATAATTATCTGGTTAATCATATGGCTGTCGAAATCAGCATCTACGCACGCCATGGATATGTCCGGATGCAGCACTTTCTCAAGCACCTTCTGATACCTGGTGAGCTCCGTATGAAGCTCTTGCAGCGGTCCCTCTAAATGAGTTTGTGAACCGACAACGTGAAGCTTGGCTTTCAGTTCAGCAAGAACTGTCTTCTGATCAACGTCTGCAACGATGGAATCACTACTTGACTGTATTCTTGACAGTGCCTGTTCGATTTCATAGACAACTTGGATGATTATTTCTTGGGATTTCGAAGACGACAGCTTTCGTCTCTTTGCAACCCTCTCGAATGAATCTTGTACAGCAATCAGCTCCATGTTTCACTAGTTCAGAAAACAACCCAACACAGGCAATATTTCAATACATCAAATGCAAAAAGAGCTGAAAATTGTACAGAGTCAACAAGAATCATGAACAATTTCCAAAAGCTGTCATTTCAGTCGCCCTAACTGTAACTGGGAATCATAACAAAAACACAAGATCTGGCTAATCAGCATCTGCTCAAAAGAAGGCCGTAGTCGCCCTTTTCTCGGATCACTATTTAAACCTAAACTGGAGTTCTCTGCTAAAAAACCGTTGAGCATCAAATGTAATGTTTTCTCTATACAAAAGGAAATTCATTCTTTACCACCTCAATCTATAGCAACTTTGGTACTTTGCCATCTAATTTCTTCGTTCTTCTAGTAAGTGTTCATATGGAAAACGTCAAAAAGAGGCATAATTAAGACTATTAAACATGGTTCTTGCCTTCTTGTCCAAAAAACTAGACAGCAACAACGGATGCATGAGTTGTAACTGAGAATAGAAACAACCTATTTGACACGAAGCGATATACTTAGTACTTTCTAATTCCATAGCGCATCTGAAAGTTATCAATTCAGTAAGTTGCAGTCGATCTTTAAACTCGGGTGTATAGCTAAACAACAAAATTGGAAGATCAGATGCACCAATTCACGAAAGAGCTACAATCCAACAACGAATGCGTGAAACGAAGACGGATTCATCCAATCAAGAGTTTCACACATAGTAGATAGCATAAGGAAACTCTATCAAGATAACATCATGAGAACTCATCTAAAATCCATTTCACAACAACAACAACATGAAACATTTTCACCACACAGTACAATACTAATAAAATGGATCACACTATCAACTAAAACTTCTTCAAGTCAAGTGCTTTTCTTTTCGCTCACATAATGTACCAATTTCACATTAAAACCGTGATACACATCAGTAGGTGTATATCTATGTGAATAGAATATAGCCACAACTCCCCAAAACTAGGTTTTTGCACACATCATCAATGGATTTTACAATGTTCTCAATTCAAAATCCCAACAGAATCAATTTGATCAGCAGCAATACCAAATAACCAACGTAAAAGAAAATATTCAACAGCATTGGGTACAATTAACAAAAGCATGAAAACAATTTGATCTTATCGAGGAATTCATTGCCACTTGATAAAGAGCGACAAAGAAAATCGAGAATTTAATAGCGAGATTAAAGAAAATACAAAGGATTTCAACAAATTGTGTACCTAAACCGATGAATAGATTGGAGTTTTTTCTTGTTTGCTGATTGCGAAATTATGCAGTGGAAGCAGCTGCGGTTGCGTAACATGTGAAGAAATAAAAGAGAGATCAAGAGTGGTGGAAAAAAGAAACTGACTCAGTTTTCTATTTCTGTTTTTCCAGATTAGTTTTCACTAATAATGAAATTATTTGTTGGTTATCTATGATATTTTTGAATAGGTAAATGATCAAAAAATTCATCACAACAAATTCTCATCTATTTCACAATTTTTTTAAATGACTAATTATATAATAATTGTAACATTTTTTTAACTATACCATAATCTATGATTTAGGGGAAATTATGTGTGCTTTTGGCACATGAAAAATATCATAGGAACAAAATATTTGGCTAATTAATGAAGTTATTTAATACATTTAGTTGATTACTATGTCTTAAATTTTTACATATGTATACATTACGTTGATAAATTCAAAGACGTAGCATGCTAAAAAATTTTGCTATAAGACATTTGAGAAAAATAGTGCTAGTAGTATCATAGGAGTAGTTATGATATAGTAATTTTTAAAAAAAAATTAAGGGATAAGCTAAAATTTGATTAAATTTAATAATTTTTTTAGCAATTTAAGCTTTTAAATCTAATTAACATAAACTGAGGCATCTAATTCATATACTACATGTTTATTTTAGGTTTGGATAGAGTTTTAATAATTTAATTAACTCGTGTCTTAAATTGAGTTCGACTGACTCTACAATTGATGCTAGTTCTAGAGTCTAGACCATGTTTAAAAAAGGGCTAATTAGCTGTACAATTATTAACTATTTAATTTTGTTTTTCCTACTTCCACCATTTAAAAAAAATCTTTAGCCATTTTAATTCGTCCCTAGCCAAACCAAAATTGACGTGGGATAGGAGATTAGAGAATAGATGAAGTAGTAAATTCAATGATCCGACACATTTTTAATTATTGAAACAATAATATTTTATTTATTCACATCACTTCTCTCACTGTTATTTATTCTTATATCACATTATCAATTTCTGATACCACAAAATTATAGAAATTAAGGAATAGTATTACATAAAGTTTCTAGATTACTGGAAAACTGAAATTTACTAATAATTGATAGATAATCAATTAACTAGCATTTTTTGGTGCAACGTATACAAATTCTTTTTTTTAGTTTTAATGAATTTTATGATATTAGTTCAAATGGAAAATTAGAAAATAAAAATGTAAATGAATAGGAGTATTTAAACTGTGAATGCTCACTCTAATATGACAAAACACTAAAATTGTGGACGGAAAAAATAGTAAATGTCAATAAAAGCATCTTTTCTTTCACTCTCAAGTCTCAATTTCTCTCAAAGACATCATACCTAACGACATAATTTTGGATATAAATTCCTGATTAAAAAAAAAATCAAAAAATGAACCTGAAACCAACTGACTACAACTGAATAAAGATCCCATATATAATGTTTAAATATTGCATAAGCAACAAACAGATACAACAAATTGAGAAGCCTCTCTCTCTATATCTATAGCTTACAAGAAGATGCTTTGAGAAAAATCAAATTCCCATAAGAAATATGCTTACAAGAATTGCATCAACACAAATTGGTGAGAAAAATATGCAGTCATCATGTGTATACAATCAACACAATAAGAAAAGGCTAACCTCTCTCATGCTTATTCTTAATGCTAAGCCCGATTTCAATGGCTTGCTCTTGTATCCTCGTTGCTCGTCCTCGTCCCGGTCTATACATAAGTTACGACACCTCCAAAAATGATAAACTCAATGCCGATGGAGAGAAGGTACTCTCCCCAAAATCAAATGAATCGCATACAGAGATCTCAAGAAGCTGCTTGTTTGTTCTGCTGTTTCACTTTCGCCCGTACTTTCTGCTCCAGGACGGATATCTCCGTGTCCAGACTGAATATTCTGTTAAGCGCCTGCATGTTTTCCAGGATTTCATCCAGCCCGCGGTTATCTGTGCCATCACATCGCAGGTGCTGCATGGGACCGTGAAGGAGCTTGTTCACAATTCCTACACTCAGGTCATATATAGCTTTCTTTTCACTCTTTGGTAGATCATCACGCATCTTCGACAAGCACTTGTCCAGCTCAGCGGCCCCGATTCTTTCTGCGTACGCCCTGAGCTTCTTGATGGTTGGGACAGTCTCGAGAGAGTCCTTCCATGCTTCGAATTGTTTCACTTCTTCCTCAATGATCGCCTGAGCTTCCATGGCTTTCATCAACCCGTCTTCCTTGTTTGCAGCCACTACTTCCTCCAAGTCATCCACGTTGTAAACTTGAACGCTCTCAACATCTGATACGCATGATCCCACGTTTCTGGGAACGGAAATGTCGACAAATAACCTCTTGCCTCCAGCTTCTGGACCCCCGAGGGGTAGTGTCTGAACTTGCTCTTTTGAAAACAGAAGTGTTTCCGAAGCTGTACACGTGAAAATGACATCTGCTTCACCAGCAGATGGCAATAATTGCGACAAAGGCCTATATTCAATCTAAACATTCTTGAGCTCCTCTCTAATCGAATTTAGCTTGTCCTCTGTTCTGTTTACAACTACTATCCTTCTACATCCCTTTGCAGCTAGGTGTCGTATCACTAGCTTCCCCATCTTTCCAGCTCCGATAACCAACATTTTTGCCGAATCATGAGCAGACTCAGGAAGTTTCATCATAGCAAGCTCCACAGCAGCCGAGCTTACTGATACTGAGCCAGTAGAGATGCTGGTTTCTGTTCTAACACGTTTTCCCACAGTAATTGCGTGCTTGAATAGCCCACTGATTTTACGTTCAAATCCAGGGACCCCTTGTCCTGTTTTAACAACCTGTTTCACCTGTGAAAGAATTTGACCTTCACCTAAAAAACAAGGAATCGAGCCCTGCAGATACTTCAAAAGATGTCGCGTGGCATCTTTGTTGTATAGCAAAACTCTGTGCTGAAACAGCTCCGAAACTGGCACTGAACTTATCTGCAGAACGAGATAGATAATGTCAGACATTACTCAGTTAAAATTTACACTCGTAGAAACTTTCCTGGTTGATTCAAGAGAATACCTATTGTGATGCAAAAAAAGAGGATTTGATTGAGTGAAAAAAAGTTAGTGGAATATGTGTCTCACTTATTTATATTAGTTTTAAATGAAATATGAGTGAAATGAATTAGTGGAATATGAGACCCTAATATTATTTATGGTAAAAATGAATCATGACTCTTATTTGTGAATGGACTAAAATGGAAAAAACGAGACTCTTATTTGTGGACGGAGAGGATACTATGTTCTTTAATGTATACGACTGCACGAGTCTTATCTACTGAATTGGTCTTATGACCTTCCAAAATTTTACATCCAATAATCCATTAGAGCATCCGCAATAGCGGACGTCAGGGCGGACGTCCGCTATTGCATCAAAAACGACGGACGAGAGGTCGTCCGTCGGTTTCCGCGGGACGTCCGAATTTATGATTTTTTTATAAAACTCTATATATATCGCTCGTTGCAAACTCTATATATACGATTTATTTAAAAACTCTGACGCATGTATTATCGTCGAAAATGAAGGTATAAAACAAAAACGTACCATACCCCGTTCGGCTAGCGGCAAACTATACAGATTCAAGACATAACATATACTTTGTTTGAATCGTTTTTTGGTTTGGGATGGTTTTTTTGTGAACCATGTATTTTTTTAATTTAAATATGTATGCTTTATTTTTGAAATAAAATGATTGCATTTTTCTCGTATCTGTGTCGAAATTTTAATTATGTGAAATTGCATATTTGTGAATTTTGATTATTGTGGATGTTCGTCGGGATGTCCTTGGGGATGTCCGCTATTGTGCAGTGAGATGTCCTTATGGCGTGGCAGTGCAGTGTGATATCCTTATGACGGGCAGAAGGTGTTTTGCGATGTCCGTTGGGATGTCTGTCGGGACATCCGTCCGTATTGTAGATACTCTTATCCCAATGAAGATTTTGAACACCCTAGAGCCAAACACAACGTGGCAAATTCCCCCTTGCATTTCGTTGGTTGCCCTCCGCCACAGATTACTATGCATTGGCGGAATGGGCATTGAATCACACACATATACAAGAAAAAGGGTTGAAAACGGGTCGATTAATGTAATTAAATATCAAAATGATAATGAAAATTTCACCTCTCGCGGCTTCTAGAACGTTCAGTGTCAGCTCCCCAGCGCTCAATCCCAACCCAATCAATCGCTTCCCCAATTCTCCAATTCTTCAAATCATTCGATATAACACCTATTTTTCCGGTGGCCTTCCTTGGTTGAATCTTAATCGGGGGAAGAAGGGTTTCCGAAGCGGAGTTGTGGCCATGGCTGCCACTGATTCAGTGCAGAAATCGGAGGAGGAGTGGCGCGCGATCCTCTCGCCGGAGCAGTTTCGCATTCTACGCCTCAAGGGCACCGAGTACGTTTCATTTTATCCCCAATTTTTGCAATTTGTTTTTTTTTTCATTGGAATTATGAAATTCAAGGGGTTAATCGTGGAGATTATTCATGCAGGTGTTCTGATTCTTCTAGATATTGATGAGTTAATCAGTTATTTCTAGCTTGTTTCAAGCAATTTTTGCTGTGGGGTTATAGTGAGAGATTTTAGTTCTTGAAGTGCCTAGGGTTTGCATTTCCATTAACATTTCTGTGTTAAATACACTAAATATCACAAATTGTGAGATAGCATATTGAGATTGAGGAATGTTTCTTGCTGGAGATGATCTAGCTGAAATCTTGAATGCCAATGTGATGCAATTGCGAATAATTGTTTGTATAAACAGCAGAAATCACTGCTGAATTCTTACTTACTGTTATAGGAGTACATAATTATAGAAGATAAGATATAGATTTTTTTCAACTGAGAGACCGAGCATCCCTACCTATACTCTGGTTGAGCTTTGTGACAATTTTCGTTCTATCAGAATTTACTTTCGCTTGATACTGCTGTCGTCATCCGCGTTAATAACATAGAGCTTTAGTTGCCACTTCATTTTCAAGGCTAGTAAACTCTCTCCCATATAACATAGAGCTATAGTTGCCACTCTCTCCCATATAACATAGAGCTATATACTCTGTTTTCTTCGTAATTGTAAGTTGCCGAAGCTGTTTTTGGTGCCCACTTTTCTCTGCAAGCGCTTACTAATGTAAAACACATGTACTAATCACCTCTATGTCCACCGTTCCACCCTCACTCGCTGCTTCTGCTTTCATATGTTTTCAATATGGTATTTATTACTACTAATTTACGAAGCTCTTCTGTCTTTCTCACCAATAGTCTTGGTCTTCTTCTCGGATCCATAGTTGCAATACTTCCCCATGTAACATAGAGCTTTAGTTGCCACTTCATTGCAAGGATTACTTTCAGACTATTGTGAGATTACACAGATATAGAACTATGCACTGTATTTTTTTCATAATTTTAAGTTGTCGGGAGCTGTTTTTGGTTCCCAATTTTCTTTGGAAGTGCCTCCTAATGTAAACCACTTGTCCTATCGCCTCTTTGTCCACCGTCAGTTGCTTGCTGCTGCTGATTCTGCTTTCATATGTTTTCAATATGATATTACTAATTTACTGAGCTCTTCTGCCTTCCTCACCAATAATTATTGGTCTTCTTCTCTGATCCATAGTTGCAATAATTCACCTGTCTCTTAGAAATCATGATATCTTGAGTTTATGTGGTGTTATACTTCTACGTTATGGAGCAGAAGGCGTGTTTAGTATACATTGTCGTTTATTCACTGTTCTATGATTTATACTTAACTTTGTCTTCTTGGATCCGTAGTTGCAATAATTCCTCATCTGTAGAAATCATAATACCTTGAGTTTGTATATTGTTATACATTACAGAGCAGAAGGTGTGTATATTATACATTGTTGTTTATTTACTCTTCTATGAGATATGCTTAATCACTCTGTACGACCAGGTTTCCTGGTACTGGTAAATATGACAAGTTATTTGCGGAGGGCATATACGAATGTGCAGGATGTGGAACTCCCCTCTACAAGTCGACAACCAAATTCAACTCCCCCTGCGGTTGGCCTGCCTTCTATGAGGGACTCCCTGGGGCCATAAACCGAACTGTAAGTTCTCTTTCTCCTTGGTGCTCCTGTGCAATCTTGGAGTGGTAGCCGGTATATCTCACAGACAGGGCGCCGTGTGCAGCCTGATCCTGATGGACGGAGGATAGAGATCACGTGTGCAGCCTGTGGTGGACACCTTGGCCACGTCTTCAAAGGAGAAGGTTTCCGTACACCCACGGATGAACGCCATTGCGTTAACAGCGTATCGCTCAAGTTCACTCCAGGAAATTCCGAGTCTTCGCAGTGATGTGTACGAGCTCCTGTCTCCAATTTGAATGTGATAATATTGTTGTGTGTATTGCACTGTAATAGAACTTCTTTATCATCACTATCAATTGGTGTATTCAATAAGCTGTAGTTGCTCCACAATTATTCCCCTGAGTCACTGGATTATATTTGATTGAGTTTGTGAAAAAGTTGTCATGACAATTAATGCCTAAAATTCAACTTCCAAATTAATTTGGATATGAGCATAAAAATCAATGCACCTAAAAAGAAAAACAAGCAAAGAATGAAAGAACCATAGTATATAAAAAAACTACTAACGGTTTCTCACTTGTTAGAAGCAACTAATGGTCCTCCAAAAAACAACATGAAACAAAAAACATGCTAGTGCTATGGTAAGTAATGTGCAATGTTTTTCTAATATGAAGCAATATTTCATATACCACTTCAAAACTTAGATACAAAAAAACACCACCTAAAACTTATATAGAGCGCTTCCTTACGCCAAAGATGAAGCACCCGACCGGAATAGGATGGTTGGTGTTATCGGTAGATCTTGTGTTGATAACTTAAGATGGACAAGAACATGTTTGGGAGGCTTTTTAGTCTCCTCCAAAAATGTAATGGCTTTGTGGATCATAAATTTGTGGGTTTGAGGAAATGCATTGACACACGCTGGAAGTGGTTTCATGTGTGTACGCACATATCTAACCATGTTACTCCCTCCCTCCACGAAAAATAGTTTCATTTGCCATTTTGGTATGTCTACAAAAAATAGTCACATTTCTAAAAATTGAAAGTTCTACTTTCATACTTTATCCACTTTTTCTCCCCTACTTTTTCTTTACCTACTTTTTCCCCCATCTCTCTTACTTTACCAATTTCTCATTAAAACTCGTGTCGTCCACAAATGAGACTATTTTTTTTTGGATGGGGGTGTGTATGATTTCTTATTTTGTATCTTTTCATACAATTTTTTGACTCAAACATGTAGGATTGTTAAATTATTGTAGTGACGGATAATAATATTCTGTTCGGCATGTATTAAATTAGGCTCAATTTAATTAGTAAAGACCAACAGTTTTGGCCAAAGTCCAACCTCCACGAATCCCTAATCTGACCAATATAACTCTATATAAAAGGAGATTAGAAAGAAGATTGGTGGAAAAAAATTCACGTGGCCAAGTTTCACCGGTAGTGGAGATTTTCAGTTTTTCACAGAACTAGGGATCTATCTTCTTTTCCAGATGAGTCCCGTCAAAACAATTAACACTTTATGTTATACATTATGTTCATCTTAGGTTAGGGGATCTATTGGAGATGCTCAGTGTTGGAAAGAACTCACACGAGATCAGAAGCATGATATACACGATTGATATGGAATCAATTCATACCATAGACAGAATGCAAATAAATGTAAATTAGGTTTACCATGTATAGAGATAGCCTAGTCTATATAAGCTCTACAATCCTTGTACATTTTTCAGTGAATAAGAAAGAATCATTCTACCGATTTCTAACATGGCCTCATAGCAGTAAGATCCTGGCTTAGAAAATTTCATCATAGCCAATATATACTAATACCCGACCTGCTTTTAGCCAAAATTAGTCCAGAAAAACCAAATCCTACACTAAAAACATGTCAGACATAGTGGAAGATACAAAACCCAATCAAGAACAGACGAAAAGCTTAAAGAACAACAAGAGCATCACCATAGCATTCAAATTGAATGAGAAGAACTACCCCTTATGGTCTTGACTGATCAAGGTGAATATCGGAGGCTGAGGGGCGTACTCCTACATCAGAAACAACCCCCCAGAACCAGGAGCAGAGGGTTCAATGAATGGGAAAAGAACGACCTAGTGGTGTTCTCGTGGATCATCGACAACATCGAGAACGACATCATCTCAGAATTTACCCACCACCAAACATCAAAGGCGTTGTGGGACAGCCTCACCGTGACCTTTAAGAACAAGGCGGACAAATACCTCATCCACGATCTGAAAAAAAAGTAATCGCAATTAGACAAAGAAATCTCGACTTAGAGACATATTACTTGAAACTCCACGGGCTATGGGTGGATATTGACCACTGCCAGAAGCAGCCCGTGACTTGCTGCGACAAGGGAGTTGGTCAGTACAGGGTGCATTCGAGCGAGAAGAGGCTAATCAAGTTCCTAACAAGACTGAATCAGGAGTACGACTCAATCCGGCGAGAAATCTTGAAAGATGAGCCATACCCATCAGTAGCGACAGCCTACGGGTGGGTGAAGACGGAGGCGGCTCGACGTTGAATCATGCCACCGACGTCCGCTGCACCCACCATAGACACCGACGGCGGTAACGCCGATTCATCACTTAGGGAGATCGGGCATGGGTTCACCGCACAGAGCAATCGCCAGCCACACCGGAATGGACCATCGTCTCACCCCGCCGCCACTAGCCGGCCGGGAAACCGCCCCGACACATCAAGATTGTGGTATTCCCACTGTGGAAAACAAAAAACACACATGAGACACTTGCTTTAAAAGATTGGGGTATCCAGAATGGTGGGAGGAGCGTCAGAAGGGGAGGGTCGCACAGGCTCAGGCTCAGGCGTAAGATGTAATTTTGTGAAATTTAGAATTGATCTACATTCTGAGTAAATGATCATTGTATATTTATTCTTTATAAATCGATTCCCAGTTAGTGAGAAATAATGAACTCAAGTTTGCCATTTAAATATGAAAGAATAAGATTGAGTCATGTGACGGGTTGTGAAGTTCACATGTGTGTGCCATTGCAGCCATCTCATGTCAGATGTCGTGGGATCGTGGCCCGTCCCCGTGCATTGGGCGCCTTGAACTTGGATCTTGGAAAATGGTTTATGAGAATGATCGTTCGCCTTGGTCTAAGAACAACCAATGGCGGGGGAGTTCCCGGGACATATCCTGTTGTCCCCTTAGGGCGTTGGTCAGAGGTTTTCTCCCGTCGTCCCACGGGATGTATCCCGGCTGTCACAAGGGCGTTTCCTAGTGACAGTTCCCGTTGGTCCCCTAGGAAACATCCATCCCCCGGGAGACATGGGAGAATATCACCGGGAGATGTGGGGAGACATTCCATTTCCCGTGTACTAATATAAGTCCAGATACATCGAAAACTCTCTTAGATGTCTAGATTCATTGAGTATGAGAGACATTTACAACGTCTATAACTAGCAGTCGCCCATTAGTCATAATGGTGTCATTGATTCCAATAATTCTCTTGCGATGGTCTGACCCTATAAATAGGGAGGCATGCTAATAAGGGTATTTCCCTTATCACGATGCCGGAGACGATAAACAAGATAAAAGAGAAGTCCCGGGAGGCGGAATCCCGTCGACAACTCAAGCTTAAACAAAGTGCGTAAAATAAAATAGAAAGAAACGTACATTCATAAATTCATTCGTTCGTTCATTGAAAGGAATAACAATGACACCTATTTATAATGCGAAATACCATAACTTAAAGAACAAGAAAATATCATAAACATATATGAAAAAATATGACAAATCACTAATTAACCAATTAATAAAGATACGAGGATCTTCATATAGATATGCACGTGCTCATGCTTTCTACACACAACGACGCACCAAGTCTGTACACTGCATATCATACACGTTCCCCCTGTCCCATTAAAATAAGCAGAGCTATATGAAACAATGAAGAAAATATAACTATTCACACAAGAAAAAAAATGAGAACACACGAATGAAAGAGACACAAATGTAGAAGCTCGAAAATTAGTAGAGAAAAAATCACTGAAATAAATAAGTCGTGCATTGCCGGAAAAAATATATAATGCTGAAATTTTTGTGAGGGGGTTTTATGAGAAGATTTTAAAGGTGGGGTGAAATATATAATTTATTTGCGATGAGATCTTCTTATCTTTTAATATGTACATATAAATATTTTTAAATAAGAAAATGTGAAATGATAGACTTAATATGGCCTTAAGAGTAAAATGGTCAAAAGAAATATTTTAATTGTGATTTTTCACCGTCAAAAGTGCCTAAATGTGAATTTTCTTAAGAAGACTCTTTTTCTGGGTACTATTTTTCAGTTCCCTTATATTTTAATTGTGCGTCAACCATAACTCAACCTGTGACATGATAAATTT
Organism: Salvia splendens; assembly: GCF_004379255.2. Lineage (NCBI taxonomy): Eukaryota > Viridiplantae > Streptophyta > Magnoliopsida > Lamiales > Lamiaceae > Salvia > Salvia splendens. Next base: position 32,827,587 of record NC_056042.1, on the reverse strand, counting down.
CACCCTTAACAACAGAGGCTATTTATATGCTTTTGTTGAGCATGCAGTAACTTAATATTAAATTTATTATTTAGAAATTGTTTGTAATTTAAAAATATTTGATTGTTAAAAACACCAAATTAAGAAACACGAAAATGCCACGTAATCACATAACAATCATCCATATTTTTTATTTTTGATATTGTGATTTGTGACCGCTAAAATGACAAATTTATTTCTCTTATTCAAAAAGCTCCAAAAACTCCAATGGCGTGAACGTGTGGCTCCTCCGCTTCCTCCTCCTTCCCTTCTGCAAACTCCATTATCTCAACTCCGGAGACTCTTTCTCAGTGTGCCTTCGTCAAATGTTAGCTGCAATTGTTTGATTAGGTCGCTTGTTCTGGTTTCATGAATGTCAGTATGTTGGATGCAGTGGCTCATGCCCACAGATTGAAAGTCAGTTTCACTTCATTATCGTTTAATTCTGTATGATTCTCGTAGAATTCGTAATTACATGTTTAATTCATTGAACGCTTTGGTAATTTTTTGCTTTTTGATTTTGATCGATTTCCTTTGCAATTTAGTTGGAGAATGAGAGGATCATTGTTTTAACTTGCGCTGAATTTGTTTGTTGAAAATAAAATTGAGATATTTTGAGATGTCTTTCACGTTTCCTTTTACTGATTACTATTAAGTGGGTTAATTTGCTGCAGCTGGCGATATGTTGAGATACTGTTCCTCATGTCATCACAGAATGTATACACATTTTCTGTGTTGAGATTTGATATGTTCTAGCTTTTGACTGTTTGATTATACATGTGAATCTGTATGATATGTTTTTAACTCGTGTGGCAATTGAATGGCTAATCAACTTGCACTTAATGCAGGGGTATGACATCAGTTTCCAGACTAATCCCGTTAGATCAATGGCCTCGGCTTCCCTCCCGTCCCAATGTCATCTTACTGTTTCATCCAGTTGTGGTCAGTTGGCCGGTTCCCCATCCCTGTCCATGATTCGTCAAATCAATTGCCATCTTGTGTACAATGGTTTCAAAGGGAGACCGTTATCATCTTACTCAGTAACTGGTCGCGGAAAGTCCCACCTTCTCAGCCGCAGACATGTCAAAAATATCAGATTTAGGATACATGCTTCACTTGATGTTGCGGCTGCTGTGGATGTTATCAACGACTTGGGGTTGGACACGCTGACATTCTTATGTGTAACAGTACTTGTGGTTCCTGTCTTTAAAACGATTAAAGCTAGTCCGGTAAGTTGACCTGACCACATGGAGTATGACTCTTGAAGTTTCATTCGTTAACTTTTACAAATTTGTCTTTGTTGCAACTTTTCGTGTATAAAATGCTGTCGTTTCATATATTTCACATGTTTTCAGCTATATGTTAATGAGTTCTGGATGATTATGTAGAATCATGGGTTCTTGACCTATCAGAATTTATTCACATCTTCAAATGGATCCGGAATCCTTGTAGGCTCGCAATACATATCAAACAAGAGGCCTCCTTGTTGTAGAGGAATCTATTAGCCAAATATCTGACAACATTGCATTGTGTATAATAACTTGATAATTCTAATTGCCACGTTGGCTGCATTCAACTGTGTACTTTCTGATGTGAAACTTAGAATGAACTTAACTCATTTTATGATTTCAACTGTGAAATATTACAGTAATAAATTTTATCTATTCTTTGATTTTTGTAGCATATCGTATTTATGTCAACAAGTGCTAATTTCTTTGCCTGTTTCAGATTCTAGGTTTCTTCTCTGCAGGGGTTGTTCTCAACCAATTTGGATTGATTAGAAATCTCACAGATGTTAAAGTTCTATCTGAATGGGGAATTCTCTTCTTGGTAAGTCCAACTTTTTATATATTTATTTGTTACTGGATTAAAATCCCTCCATGACAACTCGGATTAAGCCCAAACAACTATTTTACTTTCTCATTGTCTTCCGCGTGTTCATCTTTATTTAGTTTCTAGTTAAGATATAAAGTTATCCATTTCTTTAGAATGGCTATCAGATAACTAACAGATAAGTTCTTGCAGCTGTTTGAGATGGGTTTGGAACTCTCGCTTGCCCGCTTGACTGCTCTTGCTAAATTTGCATTTGGCCTAGGGCTAACTCAGGTATATACAGACAGATATTTGGTTCATTGTAACCATTTGATTTCTTGGGTCCCTTTGCCACAAGGTCTTCATCATCCCGTTTCACTTCAGCTCTTTACCTGTAAAAGATGTGATCCATGGTAAAGAACAATGAATATGCTAAATATAGCTAGATCCAACTTCTGAGTGATGCCAGACTTTGTTCTCATATTTTAACTTTTTTGAGCGCATTTCATCTAGCCTTGCGTGGTGTTCTTTTACTATGTACCATGATACAACTATATACTATTCTGATCTAGAGCTATGCAACTTTTATTTACTAGACACTAGCTAGTTTAGCTAATCTCAATTATGGTAGCTTGATTAAGGAGGAACCTGAACTAGTTCAAGCAGATTCAGATGCATGAAGGTCTTTAAGCCGATGAGTCTTAGCCCATCTTTTTGATTGTCTTTCCGCGTGTCTCTTGTTACATAAGTTAGTAATGCATTTAGTGTAGGCCAGGTTGTAATGTTATGTTAGAATTTTCCATTTGATTATTCATGCAGTAAGCTGTCGTTTTATGCTGATTTTGTGTTGTCACCTTGTAGGTTATACTATCAACTCTTGCTTTCACAGCATTTGAGCTGCCACCAAACGGTGCCATTGGAACAAAAATATTGGAGTTTCTTTTCCACTCAAGACCTGACTTGGTAAGATAATTGTATGTCTAATATTCCATACTGATTTGATTCCAAGGAAAATCGATTGCAAAAATTAATGTATACTCCATATATCCCTTTATTAAGACATTAAAAAGTATTTACTTTCACTGCCGTTTTGTATTTTGATGTTGCTCTATGAAAAATTGTAGGTCAACATTCGAAGCATTGATGAGGCTGTGGTTATTGGTGCTGCTCTTTCCTTATCTTCTTCAGCATTTGTTCTCCAGGTACTTCAGCTTAAATTACCTGAATAGTGGGTGCTCCTTTATTCGTGGCTTGTTTGAGTTCACTATGCAAAAGCTATAAAACTGTGACTTTTATTCTATATCGAGCTGTTGTCTTCTTCCTTCTCCTATTGCCCATTTTGTGCCTTGAGTTCTCTATATGACTATGCCCCCATTACCCATCAAATCAACACTTGAACTTTACCATTTTATACAAGATACGGCTTTAGAATTAAATGATGATCTATTTTAGATTCATTAGCTCTTCAATGTAATTTCTTAATAACCTGGAAGTTTATTCATTAGCGGTTTTTCATGTTTCCTCCTTGTCACTCATCAGGCTTTGATTTCTTAGCTCAATTTTTTCTCAAAAGAATTACGTACTAGAGAAATCTTTAAGATGAGCTTTGTATCATTATCATGATAGTAAGAATGAAAAACTAGGTGGCTGAGGCCATTCATAAAGGCCAAAAGCATTGGTCATACTTATAATTTCTTACACACTATTATAGCTTCTTGCAGAAAAGGGGGAGCTACCTACCAGATTTGGGTCAGCAACTCTAGGGATACTTCTATTACAGGTGTTTTATGTTTTTCACATCCCCATCTTTTTAAGGAAATAAAACTGAATTGGCTGGGAGTGGTCATATGACAGAGTTCGAAAACTAGTAACCTTTTTGGATCCCTACTGCTTGGTATTTGCAGGACATTGCAGTTGTCCCACTTCTTGTGATACTGCCGGTACTGGAGAGCCAGGTATATTGAAATATTCAGATGGCATAAACAATAAGATCCTATTTAGGTATACTTGTGTCAGTTGTGTGTTCCTTAATCATCTTGTAATTATTTAGTGGTTGTTTGCTTAAGTTTTCAGTAGATGAGCCTGAGAGCTCCTAAAATGTGTTTCATTGATCACTTCTAGAATTAGGTATCACTTCCTAAAATGTGTTTCATTGATCACTTCTAGAATTAGGTATCACTTCTTTTTCTTCAGTCACTCATCTAGTTTTGATTATAGTCATCATCTTGGAACCGTGACTTTTTGTAACCTGAACAAGAAATGGTCTTGCAAAAAACTGATGCTGAGATAGCACATCACATCCAATTTGACTAGCTGGTTGCTTAAGTATTTTAAAGTATTAAATGGTGAACATATAGATCTTTTTCTACAAAACTGATTTTGGGTGCAAGGCTGCTGCCTATCAGATTGTTAGTTTCTGAAGCTGCATCGTTTCTACCAAACTACTACTAAAGCTTCCGAAGGTTTTATCTGCAGAATTTGGTTGAAGAAAGTCTTTGGCCAATGCTTCTTAAAGAAAGTCTAAAAGCCTTACTTGGATTAGGTCTGCTGTCTCTTGGTGGAAAGTATCTTCTGAGGAGGGTTTTTGAGGTGTGAACAACTTTATCATAAAGATATTCAACATCCAAAATTTTATTTTGCTTGCGATGAAATTCGGCTGTTGATTCCAGGTTGTTGCAGAAGCAAGGAGTTCAGAAGCTTTTGTCGCTCTTTGCTTGCTTACAGTTGCAGGAACATCACTAATTACCCAAAAGTTGGGCTTCAGTGACACGGTTTGATGCTGTATACTTTGAATATATACTATAATGGGTATACTTCACACCTAAGGTAGATGGTTTCTAAATTTATTTATTTGCAGCTAGGGGCATTTTTAGCTGGGGCTCTTTTAGCGGAAACTAACTACCGCACACAGATTGAAGCCGACATACGGCCTTTCAGAGGCTTACTTCTTGGGTTGTTTTTTGTGACAACCGGTACTTCGATTGACACTCAGGTACTGGATATATTTTGGCATTGTGTGGGTAAATCTTTCGTCACCTTTACTGGTGTATTCTATGATTCATGTTTCTTCTATGCACAACACTGTTTTGATGCATTAAGTTTCCTCAAGAACCTCCATTTTGGATCTTTTTCAACTCCCTTATACATATTCACCTGTTTTGTGCAGCTGCTTATGCGAGAGTGGCCAAATGTAATCTCACTTTTAGCAGGTTTGATAGTTATCAAGACATTGATAATAACGGCATTAGGTCCCCGAGTTGGACTGACTCTCCAAGAGAGCATAAGGATAGGCTTGCTTCTTTCTCAAGGTGGTGAATTTGCATTTGTAGTATTTTCACTGGCAAACAGGTAATAATGAATTATTTTTCTTGGTCGATCATTCTTTTGTCATAGAATTGCAGCATGCTAACTCCGGACTTGTAATAGGCTTGGGGTGCTACCACTTGAACTGAACAAGCTTCTCATTATTGTTGTTGTCCTGTCAATGTCTCTCACACCGTTTCTGAATGACGTGGGAAGAAAGTTGGCTGATTATGTTGGTGAGAAATTTGAGGATGAAAATGTAAGTTTCTGAAATAACGAGAGTTACTTATGCAGGTATTTGATGTGATTTATTTAGATAGATGGTAAAATAAGCTTGTTCTTTAATTGACACAGAAAGCTGATGACTCTGTGAACTTTGATGCCACCGAACCTGTTGTGATAGTTGGATTTGGTAAAAAGGCACAGGTAGAGTTCGTTTATCATTTCTAATGCATCCAACTTATTAGCTCGCTGACAATATGTTTGATTTTAAGTTAATATTTGTAAGCTCTTTTGTGAACAAGGTCCTTGCCAATTTCTTAGCAACCCCATTAGCTTCTGGGATCGATGGTGATGCTGGGTGGCCATATGTCGCTTTTGATCTGGATCCTTCAGTTGTGAAGGTTGGTGCTTCTGAGATCCTCGAGATTTCTAATGGAAATGCTCCTGACCTGCAAGACACCTATAATCTTGTCTTTAGATCAAGTATTGATTTGCATTTTTAGTTGGTGATAAACAGATTCTGAAGCCAATAATTTTTTACATTTTCTATAATCTATTACAGTATAATTAATCTATGTAATGAAAGCAAAATTTCCAACAGTTCTGGTAGGATTAGTATTTTCTTTTTGGTCAGGTTGGATATTTCTACTTCTTATGCTGAGCCTAAGACTCAATTTCATTTTTAACTGATTACAGACATCTAGGAAACTTGGTTTCCCTGTTCTCTATGGCGATGGTTCCCGTCCAGCCGTATTGCAGTCTGCTGGCATCAATTCCCCCAAAGCTATTTTAATTATGTATACAGGGAAGAAGAAGACTCTCGAGGCTGTTGAGCGCATTCGTCTTGTCTTTCCTGCGGTTACTCTCTCTCCCTCTCTCCCTCCACATATATATGTATGCTATATAACACCGATACGCCACCCTGTTGCCGTATCACGTATCGGATACGTATCCGATACCGATACGCGACGGATACACCGTCGATACGTATCCTGGGCGTATCCGCGAGCTGGGCCGTATTGGGCCGGGAAACCTCAGATTCGATACGTATCCTTCGGCGTATCCGCGAGCTGGGCCGTATTGGGCCTTCATCCTCCTCTATCTGCAAAGATCTGAGGTTCTCCTCTTCGAAATCAACGTCCATCTCTGTCGAAGAACTTCGCAACTTTCAATTTACGAACTTCAATCCGATTTGGGAACAAAATTGACAGTTAATCGGATATGAAGAAGAAGAAGAAGAAGAAGAAAGGGGAGGCGCCGCTATTGCCTCAACTAGGGATTGAAGAAAATTGGAAATGGGAGAATGAATTGGGCAAGAAGTAGTCACGATGGAAAAGGAGTATATTTGGGGCTCATTTTTTGGGCCAATTTATTACTCCATTAACTTTGTCTAATTTTGTAACTATAAATAAATATTTTGATCAATATTATTGGTAATATGGATAAGTATAACCAAAAAATCGATGTGGTGTAATCGACCATAAAAGAAATTGACTTTAGCTTTTAATATTTTGTAATTTTATTATTTTTATTTGTATAATAACATTAGAATATCTATTTTGTAATTTATTATGCACTATTATTATTTATTAAAAAATAGTTAAAACGTATCCGCGTATCGGGTTGTTTGGGAAAGAGCCGTATCCGCGTATCCGTATCCTTCGGATACTGATACGCGTATCCGTATCCGTGCCGCATAGTATGTATGTATAAGGATAAGGGTTATGTGATAGACTCAACTATTCCCGTGTTCTGTGGCCTTCACATTGCCCCCTCCTTGATTATTTGTCCCAAATCCCCCCTCAGAATCAAAGAATGGCTCAGTTGAGCCCCTCCAATTACGTTTCTAGCGATGTCGTCACAAAGCTGTAGTTAACTGTTTGCACACACACTAGCACACTTTTTCATACACAGGTGTAGCCGGTAAAACTTCTTTTTTACTTTGGTAAATTCATTATATTACTACCGAGTGGCTAATACTTGAATCTTGCAGGTTCCTATATATGTCCGTGCACAGGACATGATGCATTTGCTTGAATTGAAGAAAGCAGGCGCAACTGATGCCATTCTTGAAAATACAGAGGTATTTCTATCTGCATTTTTGTCATTAAATATGTTGAAGTGATCTAGCGTCTTGACAGTTTTTCCTTTCAATTCTCCAGACAAGTTTGCAGCTCGGGTCAAAGCTTTTGAAAGGATTTGGTGTTATGTCTGATGATGTAAACTTCCTAAGACAACTTGTAAGAGAATCAATGGAAGTACAAGCTCAAGAAGCTGTAGGAAAAAGTGATGATCAAGAGATGACTGTTATGAAGCCATTGCAGGTATTTTTCTATTCCCACACTAGATTACACATTCATGGTCCACCTTTAAAAAAACGAATTACTATGCATACGTTGCGAATCAAAGGTAGAAAAATTTCTCTAGATTCAACTAGAAAAGTACGAACTCACTCTACAATTTTTATACCTTAATCATGCCTATGCCTATGCCAACCTTGTTACAAAGATAATCAACCCGACCCCATTGAGTGCTTCAGTTATTATACGCCGTGTAGAAATCAATCCTTGTTGATTTTTTTCATGGATAAAGTCACAATTAATCTCAAAATGCTTGGTTCGCTCTTGAAAGACTGAATTGGATGCAATGTACCTGTTTATCAGGCCATGATCAGAACCCAACATCCTAGGTTTATGCTAGAAGAAATAGAAGAGCATACACAATAACAGGACAAGATATCATATCATCACTTCTCAAAATTACACATTCCTTGCTGCTTTTTCTCTTTCCTCTTATGATGCGTGTGACATGTATATCTTACAAGTGAAAAAATGATTTGTTTCTTTAAGCTGAGGGCAGCAGACTTAGTAGGTGCATATCAACCTTCTAGAAGTGCAAGGTATGAATCTCGGGCGAGTGAAAGCGGGGCCATGGAGGCAGGTGGTATAGATGGCGATGACGAGGTAGTTTTGGAGGAGGATGAAGCTAAAGGAGTGTTGTACTGCGATATAGGTACAGATAGCATTGTTGCAGACGAAGGTGATGTGAAGAATCGAGTAGGTGTTGGTAATGACGGGCGTTAGATATGATTCAACAACATCTTGAATTTGTATATCCTTCTTTAAGCTCAAGTTTTGTCTACTAAAATTGATTTTAGCATTAACCACAATGTGTACATATGTCAATTCATGAATATCACAATTCAGACATTCTTATATATTGCTCAACAGTCTTAGCCATGATTTATCTATTGCTTATAGTTCATCAGTGTTTATTGTTAGTGGTTTCACTAATTCACAACTAATAAACACTCAAGTACTTTTACTTGTGAATTTTAATATAAATTCTGTAATCACAATTGAGAGTGTTTGTAGATTGTGAATTATAACAAAATAATACTAACTCATGGCTAAGAACACTCATAATTATGGATTTCAGCAAAAAAGTGTACTAATTCACAATTGAAAATATTTCAATCTATTGAAAACCTCATTCTATCCCATATAAAATGAAACCCTTTTTCTCACATTAAAAATGAAACGTTAAACATTATAACTCAATGATAATAAGCAATTTTGTTAAATATTCCAATTCAATTCAAATATTCAATAATCCAATTCGATGGAAGTAAAATTATAAGCAATTTCGTTATTTCAAACTAACTAATACACTGTGACTCAATTTTGGATATAATGCATGATTGAATCAGTACTATGTAACTGACGTCACATCCAAGTTCCAACCTAAAAAACTAATCCAACGAAAAATACTCAAAAGATCCCATTTTGTAGAGCAAAACATCGCAACAAACATTCCAACCACCTTCGTCTCCTTCCTCAGTAGTTCAAATGATTTTCACAAAAACAAAGACTTCAATCTAAAAAGCATACAAAGTGAAAAAGTTGAAATAACCTTTTGAATATAGGGAAGAAGACAGTGAAGCCAATAAATATATTTATACTCCAAATATTTCTGTAATCATGGGGGAGAAAGAAAATGCACAGGACCCAAATTCAAACCCGGGACCTAATCCGAACCCGGACCCGATTCAGGCCCCACGGCCACAGTCTGCAGCTCTGACTTTGGAGACGGAGAAAGATATGGCCGGAGCTTCCACCTCTAACCCTTCTTGGTTTACTCCCAAAAGGTCCACTTTTTTTTCTGCCTAAAATGTTTATGTTGATTTTTCATGGTTATAGTTCAATATAGTTATGATATGATTGAAATTCTTGGTGAATTGGAGAGTATATGGTGGAGGGGTTGAAAAAGTTCGAATCTTTTTGGTTTTGGTTTTCAAGAATGGGGTTTCTTATTGTCATAGTTTGAGGATTGAGTGTAGAATGATTTAGTATAATTTATAAGCAGTGTCTGTTCTTGGCATTGTTCACTCATGATGTTTGACAAATGTTGTAACTGTTTGTTGTTGTCAGGCTACTTGCTATTTTTTGTGTGATCAACTTGATAAACTACGTTGATCGAGGAGCTATAGCGAGTAACGGTGTCAATGGGAGTGCTAGAACTTGCTCGGAGAGTGGTGTATGCACACCTGGTAGTGGAATTCAGTAAGTCTGTGATTTTGCATTTTTCACATATTTTTAACATGTGAATATTGTTATGCTAATTATGATCCAAAAATATATTGTGGGCTGTTTTCTTTATCTTTCTTTAATATAATGGACAGGTTTTAGGTGTTGAAGATTCACTGATTGACAATCAATTTGAACATAATGCTAATGTTTCAAGAATTGATTCACCTCTCCCAATTTTTATGCAGGGGTGAATTTGACATGACTAACTTCGAGGATGGAGTTATATCATCTGCTTTCATGGTTGGGCTCCTTGTGGCATCTCCGGTTTTTGCCTCTTCAGCCAAGAGGTAATATATCTTCACTTTCAGGACTTTTCCGTGGTGGCACTATTACGCCGTGATAAATAGATTGTTGTGTCTGCTTGAACCTGCAGTGTCAATCCATTTAGACTCATTGGAGTTGGCCTGAGTGTGTGGACAGTTGCAGTTACTTTTTCTGGGTTTTCGTTTAATTTTTGGTCCATGGCGGTTGCTCGCATGTAAGATATTGCTCATTACTCAGAATTTATGGAGCATTCGTTTCCTTAGTTTTACGCTGTTACTTAATTTTTGCCTGGATTTTGTTTTCTGTAGGCTAGTGGGTGTTGGCGAGGCCTCTTTCATAAGTCTCGCTGCTCCTTTCATAGATGACAATGCCCCAGTCACACAGGTTTGATGTCTGTCCGAAACATTCTTGCTTAAGACTTCACATCATTATTCATTATGTCCATTTAACACCTTTTCCTTCTCTTCATAGAGAACAGCATGGCTGGGAGCATTTTACATGTGTATACCAACTGGTATTGCAGTGGGTTACGTTTATGGTGGATTGGTACGTTTCATACTCGATATCTAAAATATATGCTATTTTCTATTGACTAGTCACTCGCTACTCGATCAAGCATTGAATGATATTACATGGAGTTGAGTCATGTGCTCTGTCTCCATTATCGTCCAGATATCGAGTGATTTGTGCTCGATTACAGATTAGTACTTTCGGTTGGCGATGGGCATTCTGGGTGTTGGCACTACTGATGCTTCCCTTTGCTATATTAGGCTTTGTGATGAAACCTCTGCAGTTGAAAGGTCTGTGAAAGCAATCACACACTTTGCTCATTCGATATCTATTTGCTGAACCCAATTTCATCCAGGTTTCGGTCAAGCTGAAGCTAACAAAGCATTGGCAGCCGAAGATCAAGGTGCTGGATATTTTCGATTGCTAATATATGATTTTTTTAATCGTCTTACCATTTTCAACTGTGTTTGCAGCTTCTGACCTTTCCACGAGGGAAGAGGTTGGAGACGAAAGTTCAAAGTCTTCAAGGTGAAGAACATTAGGAACTAACATGTTCAGCTAGAAGAAAATTTTTTCTACACTAATGTTTCAACTTAGATAATTATCTGATGTTGAGATCATACGAATATCATTTCGATTTCTGAGTGAATGTTACATATTTCAGGTATGGAGCTTTAACAATATTCGGGAAAGATATGCAACTTCTCTTGCTTAACCAGGTGTACGTGGTTAATGTTCTTGGTAAATCTTCTATCTGCTGTAACGGAATAGTGTTTCTTTTCTAACACTATTCGTTCTTGTAATTATTTTATTTCTCAATGGCGATTGCAGGGTATATTGCGTATAATTTTGTGATCGGCGCCTATTCGTACTGGGGACCTAAGGCAGGATATAATATATACCACATGGTAAGCTCTTATGAAAAAGATAAATTGGCTGTGCTTTTATGTCGAAAAATAGATGAATGTGCCGTGCAATAAACTCTGATGTCTCTGTTGGGTTGAACGTCGATGCTCTATATTATCCAGAGCAATGCAGATTATATGTTTGGTGGAGTTACAGCGATCTGTGGAGTATTCGGTTCAATAGCAGGTGGTCATGTTCTCGATCGTATGAATTCCACATTACCTAATGCCTTTAAGGTGATCCACATTCCTTCATACATATCATTTTCACGACATGTGAAACTGCGGATAGTGAAATAGAGCCGCTGCTATTTTTGTAGATCCCGATTATTCACTTTCTCTATTCTTGCTATTTTGTTTGCAGCTTCTGTCGTTTGCTACACTCCTCGGAGCAGTATTCTGCTTTGCTGCGTTTTGTTTCCGTAGCCTGTATGTTTTTCTGGCACTTTTCGCGATTGGACAGCTGCTCGTTTTTGCTACCCAGGTACCATTCTTCCCAGCCGTTTCGGTTTGAAGTCGTTCATTTTGTGTGGCCCTATCGGTACTCCTACATTTCACCCTCACATTCTGAACTAAATTATAAACATGCATTAAGATTGGATCGATGACCTCTACAGGCCCCTGTAAATTTCGTTTGTCTGCGTTGTGTCGAGCCTAGTCTTCGACCATTATCAATGGCAATGTCAACTGTAGCAATTCACGTATTTGGTGATGTCCCGTCCTCTCCCCTCGTTGGGCTCCTCCAGGTTTTTCTTCTTATTTTCGTCCCACGTTTCATTATCAAGAGTTAAGAAGGCTGATTTAGAAGAAAATAGGATTCGGATGTCTCGTTTTTAGTAGCATTCTCGTGATAAGGAGGTTACCGTCTGCAGGACCGGATCAACAATTGGAGGGCTACCGCCCTTACTTTAACGTCTATTCTGTTCGTGGCTGCTGGAATTTGGGTTGTAGGTGTGTTCATCTGTTTTTATCGATCTAAGTTATCGCACATGTATGTGTAATGTGTAAAGAGTGCAAGTGTTGTGATGTTTGTATGTTATGCAGGAATTTTCATGCCTGCTGTGGATAGATACGACGAAGATGTCGAGCACCCAGCTTCGGTCGTGGATAAGTCGAATTCCACCCCGTTGCTTGTGGAGAAGGAGAAGAAGAAGAAGACGGAAGCATCTTAGATTGGAGTCTTGGTAGCAGTTTTTGGAGAGAGACATTGCTGGATTTTTCACCTATTTTTGTGTAAATTCTTCCTTTCAATGCTCTTTATTATGTATATCATTCTTGTATTTCCGAAGAAATGTCTATATTTTCATGGCATTAGTTGATTTGTAATATTGGACTCGGTTTTATTTCTAATTGAAATTTGCTGTTGAAATTTCCAATTTGAAGCAGTGAATTTGATGCCTTGGTTAATTTATATTATCACCAAAGACGGTAGGAATTTCTCATCCAGACGTTGGTATTCACTTATATAAATATATCCATTCAATTTTACTCCCTCCATCCCATAATATGAGTCACTCTTATGGTGGATACAGATTTTAAGAAAAATAAAGAATAGTAAGTTGAAAAAGATTGAAATATGAGACCTAATATGAGTGATCGAGTTAGTGGATGTGAGATATATTTATTATTTATGGTAAAAAGTAAAATGTATTTTATTGTTGGATGGACTGAAATAATAAAAGATTACTCTTATTGAGGGATGAATGAAGAATTAATTTATAAACTCTATGTTATTCAAAAATTATATATTTTTATGGGATATAGGGATAATTAATTTGATACCACTATTAGTCACCTCTAAGCACCATTAGTAGATTCCACATGCCGCCATATGAGAAACACACGCAGTCATGCGCCCGACATGCACCGACCATGTTGCTCGTACGAAGGTGTTCTCTTTTGATTTTCAATATTACTATAAAATTCCCATGTATAAAATATGCAAATTTATAAATCTAAAATATAATGAGCTTGTGCACATACTATAATACTACTAACAAATACTAGTATACTAAAATAAATTAATAACAATTCTATGAAACGGAAGTTGTGCAATCTAGATCGAACATAGCAAAGAAGGTCGTCACCTGCATCAACCCCTCGACCTAGGGATGTCAATCGGGTCAGCCCCTTCCGGTTTCGGGACAACCCTACTCGGGTTGCGGGTCAATCGGGTGCGGGCTAATCGGGCTGTGATTTCTTTCGGGTTATAAAAGTTCAACCTCAATCCTAAAATCTCGGGTTTCGGGCTAGCCCAGCGGGTTAATCGGGTTGCTACTGATAATATTAACATGCGATCAATCCAATAAATAATAATTAATATTATTTATATTCATACAATGTAAAACATTTAATTATGATATATTTGAGATATATGCTTAAACTCAATCATAAACAAGATCAAATACCAATATTTGAGATATTTCGTGGAATTTTAATGCATGTTTTAGAAATTTAAATTTTTTTAGTGAATTTGAAAACTTTAATTTATTTATCAATTAATATATTAATAAAATTTAATATATAATTTATATATTTAATATAAAATTGAGTGTTGTTTTTTAATTATCTATATTATAAAATTAATCAATGAAGTGCAGAATTAGGAGTAAAAAAAAAGAATAATAGAAATTTTATCGGGTTTTCGGGTCTGGCCATAACTAGTTGCGGGTTAATCGGGTGCGGGGTAATCGAGTTTTGATTTTATCGGGCTAGAAATTTCCAGCCCTAACCCTATAAATTTGGCGGGTTATTCGGGCCAGCCCACGGGTTGCGGGCTACATTGACATCCCTGGCTCGATCCCATCTGGATCGAGCCATTGGAATAAAAGACGATAAGCATGAGTATGCTGTGTGCTACCATAAGTCAAGAGCAAACCGGGAGCCGTTTCTGGTATGGATTTTTACAAGCAGTGCGAACCACCAGCCAACGAAATAATGATAGAGAAACTGGCCCCACAGGAGGGCCCCACTGCTTCTCTATATTATCCAACCCAACTCATCAATCATCATACACAAATAATTCAACCACCAACCATCTCTATCTCTCTCTCATACTGCAGCTAATCGGCAATGGCACCAACAGCAGCAATGCTCATGTTAAACCGAGCAGCAGCCGCACGGGCGCAGGCATCTGCTCGCTCTCCGTCAACAAAGTCGAAGACACCTGCTTCATCGTCATCACCATTAGCAAGGTGGTTCATTTCACACAGCTCCTCTCTTTTCCAACAACACCCTTCCCGTAAAGTGCCTGTGATCAATCTCCGTTCTTCTCCGCCACCACAACACAGGGCGACGCATAACTGAACTACAACTATAGGGCCAAAAAAATGGCAGTGGCTATTGATGAGTAAATATATGTGCTTTACTTTCTACCTTTTCATGTACATGTCCGGTTTTCTCCTTTGTTCTCAATAAATATATTCATGTATTTTCATATTATTCTGTTGTTAAACACACAACACACAAGCGAATAATAATGAATTAATGATATGGTAGGTAAGGTAACGAAAGAGACTCTTTATTCTGAAAAAACTTGTCCGAGATGAATACACAAGCAACAGTTTCATTGCTGCAATGATTTTATCTTTCAATATCAGAAAAATAAATAGTGGTGAATTTCCAGCAAAAGAGCTTCATCGCATTACCAGTGATGCTGAAAACTGGCAGCACAGACGCTCTACGGTTAGAGCCTCATTTAGACGAGAGATAGTTCACCAGAAGGAATGGATCTTTTCACAAGTTTAGCCCATGCCTCGTTTGTCTCAGTGATAACCTTAAGTGCATAATCCTGCACTCGCAAAAACAGCAAGGAAAGAATATCAGATCATCATGGTTACAACAGAACATGATAGGATCGTGAGAGGAGATATTTTTGGAAATAAACAGTCGAAATGATACCTTATCTGCTGGCTTGTTTCCAAGGCCGAATCTGTTGGCAGGTTTTCCATCAGGTATCTTGTAGTCTCGGAACCAATCTCTGATTGCAGTGAGAGTTCCCTGCAAAATATTTGCCAACTTTCACAATTAACCAACTCATGTGAGAAGTGTAGTTTTGGTCCCAAATGAAAAGAGGGGGGGGCAACCAAGCAATCCTCGGTTTAAAATAGATTGGTCATCCTATTTGTAAAATGTAACCGATGAGTTGAAAATGTTCACAAATTAGGTTTTTATATCGTTCAAGCTATTCGAGGCAGTTGCAAGAAATCGAGATAGATGGACTTTTTAATCACCATTTGAAACATGAAAGGCAGCTCTGTATGTGGCAGAACAGAAGAATGATCAAGTAGAGTTTCAGTAAAGGTAGATCAGCTTGCAGTCTAATATCATACTGGAAGCATCCATAAAGAATGGATTACTTACTGGAAAATGCTTCTCGACGTCGTCAACATCGTTAACAAGGGAAGCCCTTGGATCATCCAATGAAATCGCAACTATTTTCCAGTCAAGCTCTCCCTCATCTATCATAGCCAAAGCAGCCAAGGGCTTCACTTTCATGACTTGCCCAATTTTTCCTTGGCTTTCCCCGATCTCCACAACATCAACTATAAGCAAAGGCGATTACAATTAGCTTAAACCTGCGTTCTTGATTACCTATATACATTTCTATGGGAAAGTTCACCTAACAACATAAGATAAGCATGATGCTGAAAGGCTTGATACTACACCTGGATCATTGTCTCCGAATGCCCCCTCAACTTCAGCATTTGCAAGTGAAGGGTCTTCCCATGTTTGTGGAAGCAATCCATAGTTCCAGTTAATGTTGTAACTACAGAAGAGCAGAAGACAAGCACAGTTTAGAAGGGGGAAAATTCAGAATAAAGAAACGAAACACTTGGTAAAACAAGCAAGAAAAGCATAATTAGGCCAATTTAGCAAGATAAAATGATATAGGGCTGATAAGCACAGGCTTGACATGTATATAAATTCAGCAATTCCTATAAAGCAATTGCTATTCCATTCCCATCTCTCCTTTTTCCTTTTTCCCTCTCAGAGATCGTTGCTTTGACAAAACATAGACCACTCATTCCAGGAGTGAAACAGCAGAAATTAATATTCCAGTGCCATGAAGGAGTATGAAAGTGAAATCAGATCAATCTTACGGGTAGTATCGAAGTTTTCCCTTCTTCGTATCTTGCTTAATGGGAGTATAGACTTCATCAGTAGCAACTTCCATCTTCGCACTCGATTCCTTTGGAATCTCCACTATGAAATTGAATACACCATCACCCAAGTGAAGTGGAATATCATGCCAGGGGGAGATCTGTGTCAAATAATCACAGATTGTTAGCTACTACACAGCCAGAATCATAAATTCCAGCTGAACTGCAAAATTATTTCCAAAACTTAGCTAGAATTTACTACTCCAATGCTGTTTGCTCTAAGAATTCTCAATTTCTCACCATACTACATCAATTTGTCTCTTCAAATCTCTTAAACACACATCTTAACTTCAATTCAACCAGAAATATAACCAGCTACTGAGAAAAACTTATAAAGTAAATGGATCAGTACCGTCAAAATCGTGCTAGATTCGACACAAAACCAGTATACAAGCACAATTCACCATTTAAAAAAAGCACAATTTTCATTTTCCACAACCCAGTCCTCCAAATTCCAATTAAAGTAAATTTCAAATCAAATTCAAATATGAGAATGAAATCGACGTGATATATCCAAGTTTCACATACTTTTTTTCCGGAATTATCGACGAAGAAGACGCGGTAGTCGAAGGATTCTGGCTGGCCTTCTTCCTTGATTTGAACTTGGGGGTTGTGTATGGCATTACAGGTAAAGAGGCGCCTTCTCTGCGTGAGCAATCTGCCGTTTCGGAAGCAGAGATTGAGGCTTCGAGGCGCAGCTATCGATTGGCCTCTGCAGAGAAAAACACCGGAGACGGCGTTGCCAGCTGACGCTATGACTCTCGTCGCCGCCATTTCTGTGTGGAGAGAGAGAGAGTGAGTTCTGTGGCTGCTGCTTTTTAAACTTTATAATAATAAAAAAAATTTGACATATTTCAGATATTTTAATTTAATATAAACATTCCTATAAAAATAATACTATATGACACTAGAATTAGAATAACATTGATAAAATAATAAAAAAATAGGTGGAAAAGTTAGTTTAAGTAGTATTAGTGGATAATGAGACTCACGTTATTAGTAATGTTTAATAGTGATATAAGTTATAAATAAGTTAATGTATATAAATAATAAATTGGGATAGCATTCCAAAAATGGAATGCACATATTTTTTATAGAACGTACTAAAATGAAAAATGCAATTTTTGTTATAGTACTATTAGGTTTTTAGCACTAGTTGTTTGTCAAAATGAACCGGATACAAGTTGGAAATGTCAGAATTAAATGCTACTGTACTAAATAGAGAATTTTACAAAGAGTTGTAGTACTAATATTTAATAATGAATATATATAGGAGTTTCAAATTCAACATTTGATGTAAATAATACACAAGGAGGAGCAAATAGCCCTATAAATAGTAGTGCATTCCCATAGATTAAAAACACAGCAAAATCAAAAGTAGCAATGGGGTTATAAGCAAGCCCGGGCCTTGATTGCGGCGGCTCTCCTCCTCATGGCTTCTCTAGCGTACGGCCAATTACTGCCGAATAACGCGATCAGGATCGTCACCGGCAGGATTTTATTCTCAATCTCTCATAAAAAGTTAAATTTTTATATAATTGAATTACAAAATAAATGAAAAATTTTAGTTCTCATAATATATGGGAAGCCATTGTTATTTCCTGATCAGTAACTTAAATATCAGCAGTTGAGTCCCTTTTTATATTTCAATTTCGATATTTACTCTTCTATGATAAAAATACATGCTTAAACAGATCCATATTCTCAGGAGCACGACTTATGAAAGAATTATTGGATTCAATTTAGCACAAATACAATAGGTTTACCATTTGACAAATTGCACTTGATGCAAGATGAAATGCTAATTAAAATAAATGATACTACTACTATTGAATAGAGAAATTTCAACCTTAAGTTTAGAACTACTAGTAGCATTCAAATTCAACGCATACATTCAAATAATACAAACTTGATTAAATGCAAAAGTGGGCAAAAAACATTATAAATAGTACTCCCTCCGTCATATTCAAAATGTCCACATCTTATTTTTAGTTTGTCTCACTCAAAATGTCCATTTTCAAAATAATAAATCTCTCTCTCATTAAAATATTCTGTTACTTCATCTCTATTTGTTCTACACAATTCATCCTAAAATTGTGAGTCACTCAAGAATGTGGTCATCTTGAATGAATGAGACGGATGGAGTATTGTATTCCCGTAGATTACATTAACACAACAAATCAAAACAGAAAAAAACAACAATGGGTTATAAGCAATCCCGTGGCGAGTCAAAATAGGACTATAAATGGCGAACGGATGGAGTACTAGGTGTTTAGCGCTACTGTTGGCAATAACTTTGGTTTGTTATTACGTTTGACAAAATGCAGTTGATACAAGTTGAAATGGTAAAATTAAATGCGAATTTTAATTCACCATCATTATTTGTAAACATGAATAATTCATCAATAATGAAAATATGAGCTTCAAATTCAACACTTACATTACATGTAAATAATGCAAGATTGATAAAATGCGAAATGTGAAGCAAATAGCACAATAAATAGTAGTGCATTGCCATAGATTGAAACACAGCAAATAAAAATAGAAACATATACTACATATATTTGGTTGTAGCAATGGGTTATAAGCAATATCCAGCCTTGATTGTGATTGTGATTGTGGTGGCTCTCCTCCTCTCGACTCCTCTTGCATACGGCGTCCCCGTGGTGGATAACGCCATCATCAGCGGCAAAATCTGCTGCACATCGAACGGAAACTGCGCCCCTAGGTCGGTAGGGGTTCGTAGTGTGACGGTGAACCTGAATTGCATGACTCACTCGGGAGAGTTGGAGACGCTCGGGCAGGGCATCACCAACGCCACTGGAGAATTTATCATCCAAGTGAATGGTTCGGTAGGACCTATCTTCCCCGGAGACGTACCACCATGCAACGTCTTCGTTAACCTCCCTCTCAATTTCACAGTCTGCCCCATCCTCAGCACGACCACCGGAATCATTTCCGGCGTTCTCACTCCCGTGAGAATTATCATTGATGCAGTCGCCGGTCTCATTGCGGTTTTTAAAGTAGTGTCGTTCTCTCTCACCGTCGATGGTATTTAAATTCTCCTCCATTTACACTCGACCTAATAAAATGTAGTACATCTAAACAAGCACTAATTAAGTATGCATATAATATTTGTTTGTTTTGATGCTTCATTAATCTAAGTGTAACAAATCATGGAGACTTTTACTACTATTTGTATAGGGAAATGCTACGTGGTCACATTATGGCCAGCCATAAACTGGTTTAATAGCAAAAAAACCGGTTTACTTAGAATATCTGGTTTAGTTAGGAATTGATTTTACTTCTATATCCTTTATTGTGGTCAAATTTAATACTATCAAAATATAGATATATAAAGTAATGAATTATTTTCATTCAAATTATTTGATTGGTAAAAGAAATTTTATTGACATTAGTATTTGATTAAATAATTATTTTGTTTGATTAAGATATAATATCACAAGATAAATAGAACCGTTAATGAATTATTAAAAGAAATTCTAATATCATCAATATTGATTATATGGAAACTGCACACCCACCCCAAACTGCGGCACCAACACGCCCGGGCTTCCGGAAGTGAGGGTGACCCTAAACTGCGACTCATCCCTGGGCATCGGGTTGAGTCTCGGGCAGGGCATCGGAGTTTTTAACATCATTGTGAATAGTCTACAAGCGTTCGGGGTAGACCCTATCACTGGTTTCTCACAATTAACCTTCCTCTCAGATCCACAGTCTGCCCCACCCTCAACAACGTCAACGGCACCCTTACCGGTGCTCCCGTTTTCGTAGGCTCCATCGTTGGGGAAGTGCTCGGCCTCGTTAGTAATCTTGTTGTGTTTACGTTTGACCTGACCGTTGCTTAACATATCATAATTAAAACTCTTATATCTCCATGTACGCACCACCTAATAAAATGTAGTACTACATCTCAACAAGCACTAACCATATCATTATAGTTTGTTTTGATGCTTCATTTTGTATACATTAAATCATGAAGAAATGTTAGTAGTTTTCTATGATTTACGATTCACTTATTACATTTACGGAGAAATATATGTGATTATAATATGGCACATCGCGATTCAATCTCGAACTTATACTCAGAAACATGCTTTCGACAAGCCACGTCATAATCAATTTTTGGTCGAAATTGTCAATCGTGGAAAATCTCAAACTACACCAATGCTCATGACGTTAATTAAATTTTATCATTCACTAAATTTTAAGATTTTATATTTATGTATTCCATATAACTAATTATATACCATAAAGTTTAAGGTCACCTTCTTAACTAGGTTGTGACAAAACTTTTTGGCACATGGATTAAGATATTATGTTGAAAAGTTGGAGAGATTAATAAATTTGGAGAGATAAATTTTGTCAAAAGAAAAAAGAATACGACTCAACTTGGGACGATGAGTATATATTTGTATGCTAACTTATGGACCTTTGAAAGAATTATTGGATCGAATTTAACAATCCCTATGACATATACAATTGTATTATGTTTTTAGCATTACTATTGGCAAGACTAAAATCCAATTTTAGTCCCTTACATTTGGCTTAAAATTCTTTTTGATCCATAATATATTGTTTTGATACATTTTGGTACCAAATAAGGTCACAAACTTAATGTATGGGACCCGAAAGGAATTTTATGGAAAATGTACGGGAATTTACTAAATTCAATAGGAGTATATATTTGCATTCTAAGGAGCAGCAAAGAATTATTGAATTGAATTTGGCAATTCGTATTGCATAAATATAAATACAGCACTACTGTAGTCAATAACTACTTTTGGTAGTATTACATTTGATACAAGTTGAAATGCTAAAATTAAATGCTAGCTAGGTAGCTACTAAAATGGAGAATTTTACAATGGTAGACTTAATTGAAGCGTAGAACTATTTACAGACTGAGGAAGAATATCACATTTGTAAATATGAATAATTGTACTATTCAATAATGTATTTCAAATTCAATAATATACAAAATTGATTCAATTAAAAAAAGGAGCAAATAGCACTATAAATAGTCGTGTATTCCTATAGACTGAAACACAGCAAATCAAAACAAAAACATACATATATAGATTTGCTCCTAAAAAAGAAACAAAAGTAGCAATGGGTTACAATCAAATTGTGGTGGCTCTCCTCCTCCTGGCCACGGCGACTCCTCTTGCCTACGGCCTAATCCCGAGCTTGCCCGGCCTAATCCCGAATTTGCCCGTCCCAATCCCGAATTTGCCCGGCCTAATCTCGAATTTGCTCGGCCTAATTAATGCGGCCAACGTCACGGGAAGAATCTGCTGCACACCCACTGGAAACTGCGACAATGGGTCGGTAGGGATCCCGGGAGTTGCGGTGAACCTGAACTGCACCACTCCCTCAGGGTCGGTGATGACACTCGCCCGGGGCATCACCCGCCTTGATGGAACCTTTGCCCTCCTTGTGAATAATATAAATAACTTGTTAGGCTTACAACTCGGCGGAATCACCCGACTCCTACCACAATGTAGGGTCGTTGTTAGCCTTCCTCTCAATTCCACAGTCTGTCCCGTCCTCAGCACGGGGACCCTCGCACTTACCGGCGCTACTGCTCTCGTGAGCGTCGTCCAAGACGAGGTGCGCGGTCTCGTTGGAAATTTCGCTACGTTGGTGTTTTCCAGAGTCTCCGTTAATACTTAATTAAGGGGTGGTAATATTACATACTATCATAAATAAAAGTCTTCTCTATTTAGGCACGAGATAATAATTAAAATGTAGAAATCTAAGCAAGGCACTAACCATGCTTATATGCATGCATATTATTGTACTTTGTTTTGATGCTTCATTTTGTGAACAATAATAAATCATGGAGGATATTAATTATATTTATAGGAGTGCTACTATTTGTATGTGCGTTTTTATTTACCGTACCGTTCAACAGCCTAAGCAATTCCACCATTGTGTAATCATTTCTTTTCTCGCTAAACTGGGAATATTTAATTCTCTACAAAAAATCTTAAAGACTTTAAAGTTTAAGAAGAGCTTCCCTCTCAATCAAAGACTGCTGGTTAAGTTTGAACATAAGTTTTAAGAAATACATAAAAGAAAATGTGTAAGAAAAAAACGTTGGAATGTTAGTCGTATTTTTATATATTAGCTTTATACTTCCTTCGTCCATAAAAAATAGTCTTATTTGTAAATGACATGGGTTTTAACGAGAAATTGGTAAAGTAAGAGAGAGTAGGGGTAAATATTAATTTAAGTGATGATTAATGATTCAATTTACATATATGTGTATATATCACTTTCGATATCTGTAAACCTATATAGTATGTGTGTTTTTGGTTGAGCCTCTTTTTCTGATTGGCCTGATCTGAAATTAGCAAATGGAATTTAGTTACATATTTTATTCTTGTTTCTAGAAATCTTAGAATTTGTGAGTGAACTTGACATGCTTATCTATTTCTTTTTTAAACTAATTAATTAGAAAATACTCCTTCGTCGCAGTTTAGGAGTGCAATTTAGTTAGGACACGGGTTTTAAGAAATTGTTGGAGTGTGTAATAATTGAAGTGAGATAGTAGAAAGTGGGACATTTTTTACTTTTTGTATGTTTAGGATTTTGTTTTATTTTTATGAAAGTAATGACATTTGAGTGTAAATTTCATCAACAATGAGGTTACATTTTATGTCCAAATATGGTAAATTCTAAATGGAACTCTTAAATTGGGACGGACGTAAATGACAAAATATGGCTCTTAAACTTGGACGGATGGAGTAATTGTAAATAATTAAAATATTAATTTAAGTGAGTTTGGTGCTGGCAATTTTTTATTCGGCACGAATCTGCACGAAGTTAACCCGACACGAACACGCACATTTAGAATTTGGGTCCTTATAGGGTCGACCCAAGAAGAACCCGAAGATAACGAGTTGGGTTTGGGTTATCCGTTTTAATTATATTTGCAGACGTGAAAGCATTCGTCATTCGTGCATTATTTGTAAATATGAATAATTGTAGTACTAGTATTTAATAATGAACATACGACTTTAAAATTCAACTCTTAGATGTAAATAATGCAAAATGGGGGAGGAAATGGCATTATAATAATAGTGTAATGAAACACACTAAATCAAAATAGAAACATAGCAAATTAACAATGGTTAATACTTAATAAGCAATCCATTTTGATTGTGGTGGCTCTCCTCCTCTTGACTCCTCTTGTCTACGGCCAATTACTGCCGGATAACGGCGGCATCAGCATCATCAGCGGCAGAATCTGCTGCACGTCCACCGGAAACTGCGGCCCGGGAGTGAGGGTGAAGCTGAACCTCACCACTGACGCTTGGCCAGGGCGTCACCAACTCCACCGGAGTTTTTAGCTTGCGTTTGAGTAATATACCGTCCTTGTTCGGCCATTTAAAGTAGTCGTTAACCTTCCTCTCAATTCCACAGTCTGCCCCATCCTTAACACCGTCAATGGCGGCATTCCCATTCTTCAGATTGCAGTCGGAAACGCGGTCATCGGTCCCAGTTACTATTATTTTGTTGTGCAGTAGTTTAAGATCGTGAGCATTGGTGAATAAAACTCTTCTCCATTTATGCACGAGGGCAAACGATGAAACGATAAGAACAAGCAATATTAGTAGAAAATAAATACTACGATTTGTGTAATTTAAAATCGAAAATGTCATGAATAAGAAAATAAATTACAAAATAAAGCGTCAATGTGCCCAACTATTTCAATTCCTCTAATTTCACAATTTGAAATCTATACCAAAAGTTATAAATTGAAATTCCAAATAGTTATAAGATCGAGCACATTCACACACTACACACACTATGAGTGCATATACACAACACACACACAATGCACACATTACACACACAAAAAAACACAGCACACACACTTATAATTTATTCAAATTCAATTTTATATCAATTAGCCATTTTACCGAACAAAGAATTTAGAATTCAATTATAATTCAATTTCTTCAAATTTTAATTCTAGAAAATTTTATTCCAATTCAATCCTAATTCTAATTCTGTGTACCTAACAAAACTTTAGTTTCTTCAAAAATACTCTATAAATAAGGGTGTCCGTCGTTTATATTTGAGCTCATCCAACAACATGCAATGGTGAAGGTTATAAGGAAAGTTATGAATAAAATAATCTCTTTGGGACCTTGGATCTTCTTTTAAAAAATAGAAAGTCATTAGCTACTTCGATCAAAGCAACTTACCTAAATAGGGTCTTGCTAAAGCATGTTCACTGGGTATAGTTGGTATGCCATAGCGCAGTAGTTTTTGTCTCCAATCGAAGACGCTTCTGTAGTGACCATGCAGGCAAACAAGACCACCGGAGTGCTTCGTGGATTATGTGTATTATGCGACCCTAATCTTTTCCTTTTTAATGTCATTTATTTTATTTATTTAAATGCTTTAATTCAATGTAATGAGTCGGGCGTATTATGAGCTCTGTTCGGGTTTTCTTTTTTAATATTCTTTCCTGAACATTTAGATTGGTAAAACCACAAAAGGATTAGGTTTTTCTTTTATTATAATAAGGAGAATGGCAAACATAATTCATCAAAAAATATAATAAAATAATTGATATAAACTTTGGCAGAGCTTTTTTTCCCGCCAGACCGATTTTAAAATATTTTGACAAAATATGATCTACGTGGACTACTGTAAAGTTTGCGTCTGCACCCAGAAACTTAAAACATTACGACGTTGTTTCCTTCCCTAGCTTTTTCGATAAATGTGATCATTTGACTAACAAATCGTACTTTGAATCAGTTGATATTCTGCTTTTTTTTTTCTTAAATGTTTTAATTCTAACCCTATGGTTTCACATATTATACGCCATGTGAAAAGAAGTAGCGACAACTAGGATTTAAAATGTTACGTAATTCATCTGGATCCGCCTTCTGCCCGTCATGGCAAAAATAACTAACGCCAAAGTATGTGATATTTCTTACCACTTTTATAGTTTAGGGAAATTACATATTTTTGAGAAAGTTAATGGTTTTAGGATTTTTAGTTAATGTGTTTAATTGGAGATAGAAAAAGTGGATGTAAGTGTTAAATGAAGAGAGAAAAAGAGTTGATTATTTAATCGAGGAGAGAAAAAGTGGATGAATATATTAATTGCAGAGAGAAAGTTTCCAAATATAGAAATATGTCATTTTAATTATGTGAGACAAACTAAAAAGGAAAGTGTGTCATCTTAAGTGGGACGGAGAGAGTACATATTTAGGACGCGCATATAGGGTTCTTCGAAAACCCTAGAAACCATGCACATATAGGGTTCTTCGAAAACCCTAGAAACCATACTCATTTTCTCACTAAATTCGAGCCGATATTGAGCGCAGCTGGCTCATCAGCTATTCAAGTGCTCTCGATAGGACAAGGTTCCTATCACACCTGCATAAAATATTACTTGTATATAGGTTTTAAACCTACGGTAGGCATTAACTTCTTTTGGTATTACGTTTGACAAAATGCAGTTGATGCAAGTTGAAATGCAAAAGTTAAATGCTAGCTTGCTACTAAATGGACAATTTTACAATGTTAGAATTGATTGAATTAGCTTAGAACTATTTACACACTGCGAAGTAAGAATACCAAAGCATGCGTGCACTATTTGTAAATATGAATAATTGTAGTACGGGTTGTAATTAATTGCTATTTAATTAACATTTCAAAATTAAGACTAAATCTTATTCATTAGATTAAGAGATTTAGGGAGAAGGATTCTCTGCAGTGGTTAAAACCACAGCACCCCATGTACCCCATGCTGTGCCACAAAACGCAGAAGTTGCCTAATGAAACGGCAGCAGCAAACATTTATAATATTCATTTAATATTCAATCATCCCATTACCCCCCATCCGGCCACCCCCCTCACCCCCATACCCCCCACGTTTTTCTTTTAAACAGTGTTGTTTGGATGTATATTCATTTCATCTCTTACAAAGTTGATAAACAATTCTTTTAATCTCCACTTAACTTTATTCTTTTAATCATTTGGTAGGAAACTTGGCATCAACTATTTCTATTAATTCATTTATTTTTTTAGGTAACAAATTGTACTGAATTCTTTTCATATTTTTATTTTTAATTATATTTCTTATGGATTTCATTCACTTTAATTTAATTTTTGTTACACTAAAAATGCCATTGAATCCTTTGTAACCATTTTCTTAATATTTCTTATTTATTAATTATTTTTATAAATTTACTATTCTATGCTTGAGTTCCAATAACATGCATTCGATTTAAAAGTAAGTAACTTTTTGGCTAGACATTTTAATTTTTTCATTTTGATAATCAAATTTAAAGTGTTTTTTTATTAAATAAACAAAGAAAAATATACCATAAAAAATAAATTTACTATACTACGCTTGAGTTTCAATAACAAGCATTCGATTTAAAAGTAAGTAACTTTTTGGCTAGACATTTTAATTTTTTCATTTTGATAATCAAATTTAAAGTGTTTTTTTATTAAATAAACAAATGAAAATATACCATAAAAAAGAATAAAAGTATTAAGGAAAAGAAGTACATTTCTGTTAAACCACACATACACTTTTTTTCTTTTAATATTTTTACGGAACATCTTTTATATTTTTAATAACAAAATCTAATTTAAATATCAAAATGATGTATAACTAAAAAATTAAAAAAAAACAAAATAATACTGTATAACAAAGAAATCATGATACAGAATTAAAGAATTATGTATATACTTAAAACAAAATATAAATGGATTAAAAGAAAACATGGGGGTATGGGTAAGGGGGTAGGGGTGGTCGGGTGGGGATAGGGATGTCAATTTAGCCCGTAACCCGTGGGCTGGTCCGAAAAGCCCGCCAAATTTATAGGGTTAGGGCTGAAAATTTCCAGCCCGATAAAATTACAGTCTGATTAGCCCGCACCCGATTAACCCGCAACCCGTTAGGGCCAGAACTGAAAACCCAATGGGCTGACCCGGAAACCCGATAAACTTTCTACTATTGTTTTATTTGTTTGACTCTAATTCGACACTTCAGTGATTATTTTATAATATAGATTACTGAAAAAATAACTTTCCATTCTATATATTAAATATATAAATTATATATTAAGTTTTTATTAATATAATAATAGATAAATGAATTAGAAACTTCAAATTCACTAAAAATATATTTAAATTTCTAAACATGCTTTCACCACAGCCGAAGATCCTTCCCCAAGATTGAGTGGTTGAAATAATGACATGTGGATTATATTTAAAATTAAAAGAAATTATTAAAAAAACTTAACTGGTATATACATCAACTATATATATGATAGTTAAAACTAGCAATTTTCTCTCTTCTCAAAATCATCTCAAAACTTGAAATTTACGTAACTCTCCCGATTTAAATTATTTTTTTGTAAAAAATATATCAAATTAAAGGTAATTTCATAAGGACCTAACGAGATCTCAGTTGCATATATTCCGACGATTATCGAATGAAGAAATTTAATAATTTTTATTTTATTTTCGTATATGTTGATAATAGATTTTATATCAATAAATGCATCAAAAAATCGTATATTACACTACATTGATATAAAAAAAACTGTGAAAAATTCTACTCCTTCCGTCCCATCACAAGTGATGAATTTCTTTTGGGCACGAGATTTAAGAAAATGATTTATATTGAGTTAAAGTGGAGAGAATAAAGTATGAGAGAGGAAAAAGTAAGAAAGATAAAGAGAGAATAAAATAAGAAAGAGAGAATAAAGTAAGAGAGAGTTAAAGTTTTGTCTTTTGTTAAAAAATGAAATTGATCACTTGTGGTGGGACAACTCAAAACGGAAAGTTGATCAATTATAGTGGGACGGAGGGAGTATGTTATAACATGTTGACTATTTTACCCTTTTGTTGATATTGAATCTACTATTTATTGAAATCCGTGAGCTTTAATCATATCCACTCATGTTAAAATTTAATGGTGTATGATTGATCTTAGTCGTGGAATAGATAATATATTCATTTTTAACATTGCCTATTGTAGTACTATTCAATAGACAATAGAGTTATTTGCTTATAAATATATGAACTTTCAACTTTTTCTATTTTTTCCCTTAAATTTTATTTTTTGAATATAAATATATGGACTTTAGACTTTTTAGTTTTTTCCTCAAAATAAAAAATTAAAATGATGTGGCAAAATTAGAACTTACTCCATCCGTCCCTGAAATTTTATCACGTTTCATTTTTTGTATTCGTTTTGTAAAAATGACATTAAATAGTTAAAGTAGAGAGATGGTAAAGTATGTGAGAGAATAATGTAAATAAGACTCTCATTTACGTTATTCGCTCTCTTACTTTATCATCTTTCCACTTTAGTTATTTATTATCATTTTTCTTAAACGAGTGCATAAAATAAAATGTGATAAAATTTCAGGGAGGGGTATATAGCAATCGAATTAAAATTTATGTGGCAATCAATCAAATTAATTAAGTTTAAAATATTTAAAAATAAAATATTCTCCTCTTAAGGAAGACGAAGATCCTAAAAAAATTACAAATAGGGAACCGTGCATTAGGAATCTGTGCATATTTTTATAGCGATTAAATAAGTGTTTATTATTGATGGCATTTCATTACGTAAGCTTTTTATTTTAATAAAATATGTTTTTCTATTTTGTTCAATTAATTTTGTACTGTTAATTTGATAAAATGAATTAAATGAGAGGGGTAGACTGGGCGGCTATGGCTGTGCTGTGGGAAGTCTATGATATTGGCTAAATTGTGAGAAAGACATGATAATATTTTATTTATTTTTCTTTTTTTTTAGAAAGACATGATAATATGGCAGGAAGAATTTTAACTGGACTGTAGCTGGATTGTTGCTATTTATAATGCTCTAATTCATCATTTGATAATAAATTTTTTTCGTTATGGAATAATGAATTAATGATTCAATATACATATATATATGAGTCACTCTCTTTTTATGTTAGCTTATGTGTTTGTGTTTTTTGTTGGGTTTTTTCCTCTGCTGGGCCTGATCCAAAATTTGCAAATGGAAATTAAAGTAGTATTATTTTCTTCTTAAGCCTAATAATCTTACTCATTTGTGATAAAACGAATAGAGATTTAACGAAATAATTAATTTAAAATTAACACAACTATTATTAACTTGCCTCTCGAATATTTCACAACTATTATTGATGGCATATGACCGTAGGTAAATTTACCCGCCCGTAATATTCAAGCCAAACTCCGTTGACATTATTAGTTCATCAATAATTAAAGGTGGTATACTTTATTGTAATAATATATCATTTTTAATATGCCACGTTCTAAATCAATCTCCAACTTATACTTAAACGTTCTTTCGACAAGCCTCGTAGGGAATCAATTTCGTTGAAATTGTCAATCGTGGAAAATCTTAAACTACGGTACTAATGTTTATGATATTAAATAAATTTTATCACACTAAATTTTACTAATGTTTTATCTTTATATATAACTACTTACTCCATATAGGAGTATAAGAGTTGATGTATTTTATGATATACGGAGTACTATACATTTTAAATTTACTAAATTTAATACTGTATATATTTGTACTCTTATGAGCAGCAGAGAGATATTGGATTGAATTTGGTAATACGTATTGCATAAATGTAGCACTACTGTAGGCAATAACTTCTTTTGGTAATACATTTGACAAAATGCAGCTGATACAAGTTGAATGGTAAAATTAAATGCTAAATGGAGAATTTTACAATTGCAACAAAAAAAATCTATTCAGTCGTCTTGGCGGTCCCCACACTCCGGCCAGACATAATGTGAGGGAGTTAAATCAGGATACGCAGTAGCTCGTTAAGGGAGAGGCCTTAACCCACTAGCTGACAGAAGTCCATCTCCCAAGGCCTCACATTTGTGCCTGAGAGATGGAAGAAACTATACAACAGCAGTGAGATTTGAACTCAAGCTCATTGCAGCAAGATTTGTCCCTTCGTTGCCAAGTGCGCGGCTAATGTTACAATTAATTGAAGAGTAGTGATTTAGAGACATAATGTCTCTATGCCATAATGTTTTTATGTCATTTTGCCATAAATTTAATTTATATATATGGACTAATATACCCTTATTTTGAAAACATACATCTTTGACTTATGATAACTAAATTAAAACATGCATATGTTATTGCATTCATGATTTTAGTTAAAAGACATTATTTTTAAAGCTATTATTTTTAAAATAAATCATTGATGTAGATTATAAATTAATTGTTATAATATTAATAATACACTACGTAACCAAATTTATATATTTAATTGTAAAATAATTTGATAGTTTAATTTGGACAAAAATGATGAAGAATGAATTGATCATATGTGTATTGTAATTTGGACAAAAATTTTGTAAGTGAGTTTTTCATTGTTATAGAAATATTAGAAATTGAGTAATTAATAGAAAACAAAATTTTTTTAATGGAACACATAATTTAATAAGAAGAAAAACGAGAGAATTAATTTGACAATGAATAAACAATAGTAAAAAAATAGAGTTAGATGTTAAATAAATCCAAGTAGCATTAATTGAAATGCAAGTACCGTTATTATATAGGGGTAAGAAAGTATATATACCAAATCCAAACTTAATATAAAATTAAATGTAAAACAAAATTATTATTTAAACCTCATTATGGCATTGCCATTATGTCTTAAAGTATATAGGGGTAAGAAAGTGTATATATCAAAGCATGCATTCATTATTTGTAAATATGAATAACTGTAGTAATACTATTCAACACGAGTTTCAAATTCAAGTCCAAATAACACTATAAATAGTAGTGCATTCCCATAGATTAAATCACAGCAAAATCAAATACACTAGAAAATAAAATAAAATAAAATTAAATTAAATTAAAAAAAAAAACATCTAGCAGCAATGGGTTGTTACAAGCAATCCCCGGCCTTGATTGTTGCGGCTCTCCTCCTCTTGACTCCTCTTGCCTACGCCCTATCACCGCCGAAGGAGGGCAACACCACCGGCCTCTTCAGCGGCGTAATATGTTGCACACCCACTGGAAACTGCTCCCCTGGGTCGCCAAGGCTCCCGGGAGTTACGGTGAACCTGAACTGCACGAATCTGTTGACCGGGGTGCAGACGCTCTTCCGGGGAGTCACCAACACCACTGGAGCTTTTAACATCACTGTGCCAATTTCACCGGGCGTGCTGCCAGGCCTTCTTCCCATCGCCCCGCTCGTAAGTTGCAACGTTCTCGTTAGCCTTCCTCTCAATTCCACAGTCTGCCCCATCCTCAGCACCGTCAACGGCGTCCTTATCGGCGTTCCCACGCTTGTGAGCACCATCGTTAACGGTCTGCTCGGCCCCGTTTTTGTTTTTGTTTTTCAGGTGCTGCGCGTCGTCACCATTACTACTAAGGGGTAGTAGTATCGTGATTAAAAGTTAAAACTCTTCTCCGTCTACGCACGATATAATAACAATTAAAATGTGGAAATCTAAGCAAGGCGCTAACCATGCTTATATGCATGCATATTATTGTACTTTGTTTTGATGCTTCATTTTGTGAACAATAAGTCGTGTAATAACTCATGGAGAATATTATAGTATTAATTTATACTACTACTACTACTATTTGTATCTGCACTTTTATTTACCAAGTATTAGCATTTAGCAACGCTTTTGCTACTTATGAATGATAATACTATGACGAAGCTTGTCTCAAAGATTTCTCCTAAACTTAGTTCTTAATTATGACACGAAAATGAGGTCAAAAGATGAGACTTAGGAAGCTAGCTAAAATTGTAATGTACAAATTAAATAGGATTACATAATTTAAAATTTAAAAATGTCATGAATAACAACAAAATATGGAGTACAAAATATAAGGTAATTTGCCTCGTTTTCTTCTTAAAATAAACCGTTACTTTTCATTTTTCGCTGAACTGGAAATATTTTAATTCTCTAAAACAATCTTAAAGAGTTGTGCGGTTAAAAAGCTACTCCCTCCTTCTTTCAGTCTGCAGCTAAGAGCTTCGACATGAATTTTAAGAAATATAAATTAAAGTAAAATATGTAGAAAAAAAATAGTAAAATGTGGGTCACATTTTTATTTATTAATTTTATAATAACATGTGAATGAAATTAGTTAGTCTAATGTGGAGTCTACTATCCATTTATAACAAAAATGAACTGGAACTCCTAGTTGTGGACCGAGGAAGTATCATTTAAATAAATTGGCAAATTTGCATGTGCATTAAGTAGAATGGATAAATTAAACTATAACAACGGGGAGGAATATGGGTAGGTGTGCACAAGGGTCAGGAACCGCCGGTTCCAGTTCATGAACCGGTGGTTCAAGGTTCAAGAAATCCTTGAACCTGAACCGGCCCGCCTAGCTCCCGGCCGTTCCGGTTCCGGTTCAAAAAACCGGCGGTTCAAAACCGCCGGTTTTCGGCTTGAACCGCCGGTTCCGGGCCGGTTCCATTTTTAATCAAATTACATTACACTTTTCAAGTTTGTTTATGTATAAAATGTGAGTAAATAAAATTGAAAAAAATACGACTAAAGTTGCAATTTTATTGAAATTGCATGTTTACAAATTACAAGTTACAAGTTACAACAATTACAAATTGAAAACATATGGTGGTCTTGAAGTCTTAAACAAAATTTAAATACAAATAAGACTACTAGTGAAGAACTAATTACAAATGACAAGAACGACGTTGAAGTTCTTAAACGTATAAGTGTATTATGTATATACTCTTAACCGGCGAAGAAGATCTTTCTACATAATTAAATTAAGGACACCTTTAGCAATTCAACTTTAAATGTTGAGTTTCGTCTAACAATCAACAATTATAGTAGAATTGTCAAAAATTTCCCTCATTTAGCCGTATAGAGAAATATACTTCATCGACTAGAGTATATACAAATACAATTATGTAATTGTATTTGCATATTTTTAAAGTAGGAATTAATGGAAAAAAAAAAAGAAATAAAAGAAAACCGCCGGTTTACCCCGCAAACCGGCTCCCGAACCGGCGGTTTACCCCGCAAACCGCCGGTTCCAACGGCTATCCTAAACCCCTACGTGAACCCTAAGAACCCCTAACCTACGAAACACTATTTAACCCTTTGAACCGGCGGTTCGAACCGTCGAACCGCCAGTTCACGGTTCAATATATTGCCGAACCTGAACCGGCCCTTACGACCCTTGAAACCGCCAGACGGTTCAAACCGCCGGTTCCTGGCCCGGTTCCGATTCATGAACCGGCGGGCCCGAACCGGCGGTTAACCGCCGGGCCGGGTCGGTTTGTGCATGCCTAAATATGGGGTGCTCGATGTCTTGAACATACTTCATTTGTCCCAAGTTAGTTGTGTCGGATTCCAATTCGAACTATCTCATGTTAGTTTACTTATTTCCTTTTTACGTCAAAAACTTTATTTTGTATCTTATTTTGTTCTCTCTATCTCTTTCCAACTTTATTATTTCTCTTACTTTGTTCCTCTTCTACTTTATTATTCCATCTTCTACTTTATTATTTTTTCTACTTTATTCTCTGTCCATTTAATCTGTAAATATCAATATCTTAAATGTTGTGCCAAAAAAAAAGTCTCAACTCAGTACGAATTGGAAATGAGGAAGTATATATATATCTACAATAGCATGAAAATGAGAAAGTATATATATATTTACAATAGCATGAATATGCCTGAGTAACATTCAATGATTAAAATACCTGCATAAAATATAGTGCAGGAATATTCTAAGGAGCAACAAGACTTATAAAAGAATTATTGGAATCAATATGGCAGTGTTTAATCCATAAATAAAGTAGGCTTTTAGCACTACTATTTATAATAACATCTTTAGTTATTACGTTCGACAAACTGCAGTAATTGCTAAAATTAAATGCTATATTATTTAATACAGTATTTTTTTTTTCAATCTTGACCTTACTTAAAGCTTAACTATTTCCACATATTTGTTTTCGAATCACTTCTTAAAGGCTTCAAATTAATTGGACTTTGAAACATTTAATAATTGTTTCCAACTTTTCGCCATTTTCCAATGTGGTATTAGTTTGCAACCCAGCAAGGACTTGATGCACTTGTCATTTTAGGCCTCATTGTATGTGTTTTATAAAAGAAATTCATTTTATATACTCCATAAATATACACTATTTCCTTTTTAGTCCGTCTCACAATAATATGCACTTTTAAATTTTGGGAACTTTTTCCTCTCTAATGAGGTAGAACTCATTCTCCACTAATAATATTTTAATAACTTTCTATTTCTGCTTTTCTCTTACTTTATCAATTATGCATTAAAACTCGTATTCAACCAAGAGAGTATATTTTAAACTCAAAGGTGCTTTAGATTTTATGTGTTGGTTATTATGTAATTCCTCGGAAATTCAAATAAAGCAAATATAAGAAAATCGAGACTTTTTAGAGTAGGAGAACATCTGGGACAAAAATGTACTGAAATTAAATAGTTTCGGGTTGAGAAATTTCCCAATTTAGCTTCTTTTAGGAAAATAAGAGTAGGTATTACTGTTTACAAAAACCAAACTAATTATATAATTAGAAATTAATTATAAATATTTACAATACTATTATTTTAAGTGAGTTAAATTAATGGACTGGAAATATTTTGGGGATGAAATAATGATGTAAACAAATAAGGCCTTAATTGTAGCCCAATTAGAAAACAAAATTAGAATTCATCATTGGACTAAATATATATTTTTCGTGACAAAATAAATAATGCCATGAAAACGTCGACATTTCAATTATTTACATAATAAAGATTAAACAGTGACCCAGTTGACAATACTAGGATTGAATTTAAAGTTATTAGATGCATGGTGACATATAAGTGTTACGTATATTAATGTGTGACGACATATATGGTCGAATAAACGACGCATTTATAGCTTAAGAAACTAAAACAATAAAATATACTAAAATAAAACAAAATATGTACATAAGGATAATTGAAAATTCCAGTAACTTCGCAATTTCCCATTCAAATTTAAAAATAAGCGTGACAAACCACAAATATAATATTGAACGTGATAAAATAATTTTCGTGGAAAATCTCAAACTACACTATTGTTCGTGATATTAATTAAATTTTATCATTCACTAAATTTTATATATTTATTTATAACTATGTCACGACCGCACTTGCTAAGGATAGCATAGTCGGGGAACCGTGACTAGGGGTGGAGGTATAAGAAGCGGGGAAAGAATTAAGGGAAAATAAAATCAAACATTGGTTGCGAGATATGACTAATCAAGTGCTGATACATAGAAGAAAAGATACTCGATCATAAAAACTCGAGTATTTGTTTGTAAAAATTTCAAAATATCAGAGTTTTGAACAAAATAGACTTGAGTGTTTTAAAATGCACAACGGAAGCAAATGAACGCGGTTCCATGTATGAAGACATGAACCTCCGAGAGTCAAAATCTGACTGAATTAAATGTCTTGTCTCAATAGCACTTCCTCCACCACTTCGCTGCTCAACCTGCACATTTAGAAATATATGCATGGCTGAGTACAAAAAGTACTCAGTGAACACATTGCCGAAAAATACAAATATACATTTGAAAATATTATCAAGCCATCATCACAGTAACACTCGGGGGTTTATTGAAAATGCCCGAGTTTACTAAAAATATTCACATTGGGTTGCAACCACTTTTTCCGGTACTTAGCCATATCTGATCACATTGTGCCGTCGAGATGGTGTTCTCGCACGGTCACCTTCTCTGCCCATCATGTCAGAGGTATTCTTGTGCCGGGAAGGTGGCCACCTTCCACGGTCACCTGCTCTGCCGTTCATGGTCAGAGGTAGCTTGTGTACACTAGTCCGAGTGGGGACACCACCCTCACTGGGACCCGAATTCGACTTATATCATCATTCATAATTCACTTGGCCTTAGCCAAACAGATAGGCATCATACAAAAACATTTATGGCAAGACAACATCTTTTAAAAAAATGACGAACATGTGTTCGTGTTCTCATAAAATATGATTTGTAGTTTTAGTATAAGAAAGCTCACCTTGATCTTTTAGTTCCCTTAACTTGAATCTTTCGTTCCGACTTTACTTGCGACGTACCCTTTTGAAAATAAAACAATAGGAAGATACTAATTTAGTTTT